>NC_069500.1:385757427-385998931 GCF_027579735.1 Bombina bombina
GCTCTCTCTCTCTCCCCCTCTTTTTTGCGCTCTCTCTCCCCCTCTCTTTTGCGCTCTCTCTCCTCTCTTTTGCTCTCTCTCTCCCCCCTCTCTTTTGCACTCTCTCTTTCACCTTCTATTTTGCCCGCTCTCTCTCCCCCCTCTCTTTTGGTCTCTCTCCCCCTTTCTTTTGCTCTCTCTCTCTCTCAATCCCCCTCTCTTTTGCACTCTCTCCCCTCTCTTTTGCTCTCTCTCCCCCCCTCTCTTTTTGGCTCTCTCTGCCCCCTCACTTTTGCTCTCTCTCTCTCCCCCTATCATTTGCTCTCTCTCTCTCTCTTCCTCTCTCTTTTGCTCTCTCTCTCTCCCTCTCTCTTTGGCTCTCTCTCTCTTCCCCTCTTTTTTGATCTCTCTATCCCCCCTCTCATTTGATCTCTCTCTCACCCCCTCTATTTTGATCTCTTTCCCCTCTCTTTTGCTCTCTCTCTCCCCTCTCTTTTGCTCTCTATCTCTCTCTCACCCTCTCTTTTGATCTCTATCCCCCCTTTCTTTTGATCTCTCTCTCACCCCCTCTCTTTTGCTCTCCCCTCCCTTTCGCTCTCTCTCCCCTTTCTTTTGCTCTCTCTCTCTCACCCTCTCTTTTGCTCTCTCTCTCCCCCTCTTTTGCACTCTCTCTCCCCTCTTTTGCTCTCTCTCACCCCTCTTTTTTGCTCTCTCTCACCCTTCTCGTTTACTCTCTATCACTCTTCTCTTTTACTCTCTCTCACCCTTCTCTTTTGCTCTCTCTGTCACCCCTCTCTTTTGCACTCTCACCCCTCTCTTCTGCTCTCAACCCTCTCTTTTGCTCTCTCTCCCCCTCTTTTGCTCTATATCTCCCCTCTTGTGCTGCTCTCTCTCTCATGCAGACACTCAGACAGCCATGGCAGCTCCCGCCTGGCCACGCCCCATCATGCTCAGACTCCGCTCCTTCGCACACAGCCCCGCCCCTTCAGGACCAGTCGGCTCCGCACCCTTCACGGATTAGGTGCCAGCAGCCAGCCCAGGTCAGTTTGTTGAAGGCCAGGTGTGTTTGTCCTCATGCAATCTATCTCTCTCTCTCTCTCTCTATATATATATATATATATATATATATATATATATATATATATATATATATATATTATACAGGTATAGATAGTTATTTTACAAAAAAACACATCAGCTATATATAGAAATATGTATTTATAAATAAATAGAACATACTCTTTTATGTGAAGAACATTGGAATGTGAAATATTCATATTTGATGTCGGGTTAGCGCACTTGCTAAAACACTCCATTGAAGTCTATGGGGAAATGCGTTAAAATGATTGCGATATTGTAACTTGGGCTTTTTACGTGCATTGGGTTAGCAAACTTTTTACTTTCAACTTGTAAAAGGTGCGGTATCCAACTCACGCAAAAAGCTTACTTCAATAGGAGTTAACACTTGAACAGGAGCGATAAATAGCACTCCACTATTTGGGCTATCAGTCTCACACATGTATAGTTAAAGCAGCACTAAAGTAAAAATTAAACTTTTATGATTCAGGCACAGCACGCAATTTAAAACAACTTTCCAATTCACATCCATTATCTAAATATGCACAATCTTTTTATATGCACACTTTCTGAGGCACCAGCTCCTACTGAGCATGTGCAAGATTCACAGAATATATGTATATGCATTTTGTTATTGGTTGATGGCTGTCACACGATGCAGTGCGAAGGAAAATAAAACTAACATCCCCCCACATTGCAACCACTAAATAAATCTATTAACCCCTAAACCACCATCTCTCCACATTGCAACCATTAAATAGACCTTTTAACCCCTAAACCGCCATCCCCCACATCGCAAAGTATTACACTTAACCCCAATTAAAATGCACCTAAATGAAAGTAAAAATAAAGTAACTACCTTAAAAAAAAATAAAACCTTAGCTGTAAAACAAAATTAAAACCTAAGGTTAAACTAAAAAAAAACCTAACATAACTTGTAAAAAAAAAATTACAAAAAATAAAAAACCTACATTACTAAAAACCCTAACATTACAAAAATGTTAAAATACTAACATTACAAAAATGTTAAAATACTAACATTACAAAAATGTTAAAATACTAACATTACAAAAATGTAAAAATATTAACATTACAAAAAATTAAAAATACTACCCTTATAAAAAATAAAAATAATTGTGATGTGGGGGATGGCGGTTTAGGGGTAAATAGGTTTATTTAGTGGTTGCGATGCGGGGGGATAGTGATTTAGGGGTTAATAACTTTATTTAGTGTACGCAATGTGGGGGGGTGGGGGGGTGGCGGTTTAGGGGTTATTAGACTAGGGGCTTTTTTCTCTCCAAAGCCTTCAATGGGGAATGCGATAGCAGGTTTTTTTTTTTTTAACATTTTTTCTCCATTGATTTTTATGGGGGAATACGTGCAGGCGAACACAAAGTCGGAACTTAGTTTGTGTGCAGTATGCAGCTTAACGAAGCATAACTCATGCGAAAAGTAAGTTACTTTAAAACTTGTAATGGCAGCGCAATGGAAATTGCGAAAAAGCCACAATGCGTGTGTGACAGACCCCTCTGTCAACCTCCCTATGGATTATGGATTCAGGCATTATGTTAAGTCACCCTGTGCCCATTATAGGTACAGGGTGCAAATCCAACAGTACTGGAGGGGTTAACTTCAGTTTTGAGTAACTGTTAGTTTTGAGTAACTGTATTGTCTAAGACAGTTGTTAGCAGTTGTTGTTGTTGCACCAGTTTTAAGCAGTGGCTAGAAGCAAAATAAATAGCTGATTTAGACTTAAACTTGGACTGAATTATTTAGACGATATTTTTAAGATGAGGATGTCTCTGCCTAACTAAAAGATATTGCGGATCCTACTGCCTCTCCGCTACAATTGGTGGCAAGTGACGGCTTAGTCCTCATAGCCCAGAAGAGCAACTACACATACGGACCTAATGGGAATACAGTATGAAAGGCTGAAAAGAGCCACCCTTAAAGACCTGCTAGAACAACTGTACAGTGAGTTGTTATACTGTTAAGTCTGGGAAAAGTAAAGTAGAAGGGAAAGTGTTGCTTCAAGGAATAATTGTAAGTTACCGCACACACAGCAATAATCAGACTGAGCAGACAGACAGAGAACACAGTTTGCTTGTTACGGGACTTAAAAAAGCGACTTCTTGAAGAGGGAGATTATTACAATACTGACCGAGATGGACGGAGTACCAGGGCCCGAAGGAACCAATGGGCCCAGCATATCAGACAGAACCCCAGAAGAAGCAAGCTTTGACTGGGCGGTTAAAATAAGACTGGCACATTATGGCTCCAACCCGACTGCCGAAATTATCGACCGGGTCATAGCAGCTGTGGGATGCCAACCTATTTCACCAAAGCAGCGCTGCAGCAGCCCAAGTCACAGCAACCCCAGTGGAAAAGAGAAAAGTACATTTTGCGGCTTTTAAGAACTTCATTGAAACAGAAGGAGAGATTGATGGGTACCTTGCGGATTTTGAGAGACAATGTGCACTACACAAGGTACCCGCAGAGGACTGGGTCAAGATATTATCCGGAAAATTATCCGGCCGGGACAGTGAGGCTTTTCGGGCCATTCCAGATGAGGAAGTCAGGGATTATAATGTTTTAAAAGAGGCTCTGCTCTCCAGGTATGCGATTACACCGGAGGCATACAGGAGACGGTTCAGAGACACTGTTAAACTAGCTGGAGATTCCTACGTTGAGTGGGCATGTAAGGTGCACCGCACAGCAGCTCACTGGATGGCGGGGTGCCAAGCCGTATCTGGGGAAGAGGTGCTGCAGCTGTTCCTGTTGGAACATTGCTTCGACAAGTTATCCACAGGAGTTAGAGAGTGGGTTCGGGACCGTAAACCCTCCACACTGCATGAAGCTGCTCACCTGGCAGATGAGTATACGGATGCCCGCAAACTGGACACTGCTACCACTAAGATCCCTGCCAGAGTGGAGTACAGACCCACAGTCACCCCAGCAGCTACCAGTTACCAACCCCCGGCGCACCGCTCTACCACACCGCCTTCAGCCACGAACTATCCTCAGACAGCCCGGTTCAACTCACGGGATTACTCACAGCCTATTTGGTGCTTTGGATGTAAGCAACTAGGGCACAAAAGACCAGAGTGTCCCCTAAACACAGCGAACCAAGCACAGTCCTGGAGAAGACCCACCGGCGGAAACCCACGTAACCCTCAGCCTGCTGCCCACTGCGTAGAGGAGGAAGAATGCTGGGGTATCCTACATGAAGCAAACCCTGTGCAAGCTGACCACCGGGATAACCGACAACAACACCGGCAACTGGTTAAAGTGAATGGGAAGGAGGTCAGTGGTCTACGGGATACTGGTGCTACCATGACCTTGCTCCAAAAGAACTTGGTGTCTGAGAACCAGCACACCGGAGACACTGTGGCTGTGAGGGTAGCAGGGGGCGCTGTGTTCCGCCTACCTGTTGCCCGGGTACATTTGGATTGGGGAGTGGGCTCTAAACATGTGAATGTGGGGGTCATGAAGGACTTACCAGCTGATGTTCTTCTTGGAAATAACTTGGCCCCCCTTGTTTCTGCCTACGCTCCCATGGGTCCCGCCGATGTTAACCCTGTGACTACCAATGCCGCAGAGACTGACCCACCTGCTGCTGAGCCCCAGGACGCTGAGCTCAGTAAATCTCTGTCCGCTATTGATACATGGAAGTCCCGTTACAATGCGCTGATGAAGGAGAAGAGTCAAGTAGAGGATGAAATGGTCATGTTAAACAATCACGTAACAGTGCTAGCGGGAGAGAAGAGGAGTGCAGAGGAAAAAGCGCGTTTAGAATGGGAATCTCTGCTAGACAAGCTGCACCAACAGACCGCAGAAAACATTAGCTTCAGAGTGGAACATGAAACATTAAAGACAAACTTAGTGACACTGGAGGAGAAGCTGACGCTGGCTCATAGTGAGGTGCAGAAACTCAAGGGCACCCTACGTCAGTATGAAGGGCTTGTGGATACCTATAAAGAGCAGGTACAAAAAACTTGTAAAGAAGCCGATGAGATTTGTCTCCAACTGGAAAGAAGCGTCTCTGAAAACAAAAACTTGAAGGAATGTTTAGCCCTGGTCTTGGCACTGAAGAAGTTGAACCCTTATTTATACGGACAGGAATTCTCTCTCATAACGGGAATGCAGATGGATTGTCCCAGCAAACTGACATTCCTACCACCTCCTAGTCCGGTCATCCCCAAGTTGACCCGCCAAAGGGTCAAGCCGGGTCTGCCGGAGTGTCCCACAAGGAGGGGGCCATGTAACAGACCCCTCTGTCAACCTCCCTACGGATTATGGATTCAGGCATTATGTTAAGTCACCCTGTGCCCATTATAGGTACAGGGTGCAAATCCAACAGTACTGGAGGGGTTAACTTCAGTTTTGAGTAACTGTTAGTTTTGAGTAACTGTATTGTCTAAGACAGTTGTTGTTAGCAGTTGTTGTTGCACCAGTTTTAAGCAGTGGCTAGAAGCAAAATAAATAGCTGATTTAGACTTAAACTTGGACTGAATTATTTAGACGACATTTTTAAGATGAAGATGTCTCTGCCTAACTAAAAGATATTGCGGATCCTATTGCCTCTCCGCTACAGCGTGCGGTGTGTTCGCAAAGGATTTTGCCATCAATCTGAGCACTATATTCTTGTTTACCATTTTTTTTGTTGGTCTGAAAATACCCTGTGGAAATTCTTATTTCGAACAAGTTTTCGCATGTTTAATCTGAATATTGAAAATCCAGATATATATAATATATTTGTGTGTACACATTATTCCTAAGTAACGCAAAGCATTTAAGTGGTACTGTCTATGCACATATTGACTATGTGATGATCCATACTTCTTTTACTGACGTGTCTTAGTTAAATTACCAGTAGTTCCCTATGCACTGTCACCTAATTTTCAGCTTTTCACATGCTGTTCTGTTACGAGTAGTCAATTTTGCTTTAGTACTTTCAAAGACACCTCTTGTTTAACCTCAACTACAGTATGTCTACAATTTAATTCAGTTTCTGCCCGTTGAAAAAATTAAGAATAAAAAAGATTTGCCTGTAGATTAACAGATTTTGTGAAAATCCTTCTCAGAAGGATTTTTTTTTTTTTTTAAAAAACTGTTTTCCGACACTTGGTAAGAAAAATCCAAACAGATTCAGAAATAAATAAAATATGTTCATCTATAAGAAAACATGATTCTTCTCCCTTTGGGAAAACTCTTTAAATATGTCTTTTTAGAACGGTCAAAATTCACAAGCTGCAATAAATTATTCCTTTTCATTACTGTGGGATGAATTTGGCTGTTTGGTATAATGGTTGAAACAGATTCTATTTAAGTTTTACTATATCAAGCTGCTGTGATCTTTTTAAAGGAATAATTCTAGAATATTAAGAGAAAAGCTAGAATCCACGTGTAAAGAGAAGCCCTGCTTAACAAGATCAGACAGATATGATTGATTTGCTAAATAGCATTTTCCTTATGAGTATGTTCATATCTTTTAAGACAGAGGAAACACAGGTTAAATCAAGCTTAGTTTAAGACATTTTACAGCTTGGACTATTTTAATATCAAAGAAAATGTTGTTGTTTTTTTAAAAGTTAAAGTGATGGTACATTTGTCCATATTGAAAGCAATTCCATAAATATATGGGATCTAAATACTCAAACCCCTAAGTATTTTTTGTTTTTTTAATCAAATCCTCCCCCCCCCCCCCCCCATTTCCTTTTTCCTGCAATATAATGTGTACGAGGAATCAGAGAACATGAGCCGCTCTGCTACGGGCCACTTCTTTTTTTAGAAGTGCCATAAGGCAAACAATGTGAATGGATGCCACACTTAAAAAAGGCACTCTATTAAGGGGCAGATGGCGAAGCACTAAGGAAAGGGTAAATAAATAAAATATAACTTTTGAATGGCACACAAAAAGATAGACTTGATGAACTAAGAAGGCATTAAAAACAAATATTTTTTAATATTTTCAATTGTACTCTGGCTAAATTTACTATTACTTTAAAGGGACATTAAACTGTGAAAGGATTTTCCCTTAATGTGTTCCCAATGACTTGTTATAGTAGCTGCATTGCATAAAATGTATGGGAAATGTATCCTTTGCGTTTATTTTTCTAAATAAAATAGGTGTTTTTGCTGATTGACACCTCAAACCATTATTCTCAAGAATATGCCCTTATACATGGGCTGAGCATGTAGAAATAGCAGACCTCCTAATTTTATCTATCTTTACATTAAGGTCTTCTTATCTTAACTCTCTGTTTATGTATAATGGCCAATACTTAGAGCTAATATTCAAAACCTCACCGGCATGGAGAGAAATCACGCAAAATCTCTCTTTTTTTAGACCTTGTATTTTAATATAGGAGTCTCTGCTTCACACGAAGAACACTACATAGCAACATAAACATCTCTCAAGTTAAAATTTGTGTTTTTATATGGGCCTTGCTTACCGACGAGACTTCTTAGATATCTCGCCTGAGCAGCAAGGTTTTAAATATTGGGCCCTTGGAGAAACCAATTAACCAATGGGAACTTGATTGCTGCTTGATGTCTCTTGTTTATACAAATTATATAACATACTAAAGTAGGTAGGTGGCTTTATCAGGCAAAAGCTGCTGTTTTAATGATACAATAAAGCTAAACAACTCCAGTATTTAAAACAGATCTTTGGAAATAAAGCAGATACAAATTACAGTACAATGTCTCTTTAATGCAAGCTTTCTCTAGATGTTAGTTCTAGACAGAGTTTATGCATAGAAAAGTTCCCACCCTGCTGAAGTACAATTGAGAAAACAATACCTGGATGTTAAATGTAAATATTTTATGACTGAAAAATATACAATGACAACACACTTGTGTGCATGTGATAAGTAATTCAGATGTATCTCCAGACCAAGAACTACCTCAAAATAATTTTGTGGTTATGTTTTTGCATTTTTGTATTTTATTTTTTATGTTTAAATCTTTTTATTGAAAACCAAATTTTGTTCAATCATAGCAGTATGGGCAGTAAGTAAGTTACACATTATTGACATCTCACAACATATGTGTACAGTAATTAAACATCAATTAATTAGATGAGAATGATATGCCAAGTGAAGTTGATAATCTTCTCACAAAGTGTCCAATATTTAAGGTCTAGGGTTTAAGACGATACCCAAATGGCTGGTGAGGAGAATCAGAAGATAAATGTCTCTAACACTTGAGCAGTAATCTTACAGGCACTTAATGTCCTAATAGTTTTAAATATTAAATATAAGGCAATTGCATTATACAAACAAAGGAAACAATAAATAAAAAAATAAAGTAATAAACTGTAACTTTCTTAATATATAACAATCAGATATACCTGAGAACTGGGAGAGAGATACAGAGAATTCCCCTCTGTGCCCGACTTATTGATATATAAGAAATACATCCCTTAGTGTTGTCCAATTCTATGTATCCAGGTTCCCCTTAAGAATCCAGTAGTTCTAGACTTTCTCAAATAGTTCCTGGGTATCTAAAATCTTGTATGCTGATTCATACATTCTGTATGTTAGTGATAACTTAGTTTTCCAATATTTTGCTATGCATGTTCTAGTGACCGTGCACGTTATTTTTATAAATATATTAATGTGCTTATTAAATGAATGTAAATGGTCTTGGGGCAAGGACAACTGAATTTGTTCTTCTAGAATATTGCTAAATAAGGAAGATAGGTTTACCCATATTGGTTTAATCAAATCGCAGTCCCACCACACATGGCGGTATGAGCCTAATTCACCACATCCTCTATAATAGAGTCTATTGTAAGTGGGGGATATATGTGAAGTATTCAGCGGTGTTAGATACCATCTAAACATAGTTTTGATTGTATTCTCTCTTAAGTCCATATTCAAGAGTCCTTTAAATGCTAAATTAAAAATGTCATCCCAGATTATTTTTTTTTTCAAGATCAATGAGGATTTTGTGTTGGTAACTGATGTTTGAATCGCTGTGTATAGTCTGGGTATGGTCTTTTTGGGTCTATGTGTGGTTTTCAAAAGGATCTCTAAAGATGTGGGTTCAGATCGTTGTGAGTTTCTGATGTAGTGTTGAATCGCTGAGGTGACTTGGATGTATTGGTACCAATGAAGTTTTAGTGGGTCCAGATTATTCTATATTTGGATAAATGTCTTGGGTTTCCTATTGTCCAAAAAAATCCAGAGCAAAAATGAGGGGAGAGAGGGGACATCCCTGTCTCATCCCGTTTAGAATAGGGAAACTTTTAGATTTGTATCCTGAGACCGACACCTGAGCTGATAGAGTCAAGTAAATCATATTTAGGGCTTTAATAAAGGCACCCCGAAGCCCATTTGGTCCAGAACTGCTCTCATATAAACCCAGTCTATCTTATTGAATGCCTTCTCCGCATCCAGAGATAGAAGCAGAGAAGGCATCCGAGACCCACCCAAATAATCTATAATGTTTATCATCCTTCTGATATTATCTGGAGCCTCTCTATCCTTAATGAAGCCCACCTGGTCAGGGTGTATTAGTGAGTATACATTTCAACCTATTAGCTTGTATTTTAGTAAAGATTTTTAACTCTTGATTTATCAGTGAAATGGGATGATAATTAGCACATAACTTAGTATTTTTCCCAGGATTTGGGAGCACCACCACCTTTGCTTGTAGCAATTCAGAGGGAATAGTTTGACCTTCTAAAATGTGGTTACAAAAATCTGTAAGATGGGGTACTAATATAGCTTTAAAAGTTTTATAATATTCACTGGTGAAACCATCGGGCACTGCTGCTTTCACCTTTTTAAGATCCTTTATAACTGATAGGACTTCTGCCTTCTACCATCATATAATTTCCCATAATAATCTGCAAACGCGTTTACTATTTGTTGGGGATGGGTAGTGAAGGTGCCATTTGGAAGCATAATGGAGTGGATACTAGATGACTTACAACGCTCTCTTAATTTATGTGCTAAAAATCTATCTGGCATGTATGCATATATATAGTATTGTGTTTTGAGTTTTTGGATTGTTCTTAAGGATTGTGCGTTTAGTAAAGTTGCCAAGGAAAGTCTTTTAGTTTCCAGGGAAGCCAGTATACTGGACCTATGGGTGAGTCTGTGTTGATTATCCAATTTTTCAATTTCTTTGTGGAGTTGTGTTATGTTTGTTTTATGCTGTTTAATTTGGAATGATATACTCTGTATAAGCATCCACCTAATGTATGCTTTGTGTGCAGCCCAGGAGAAAATTGGGTTCCTTGTGGACCCTATATTAGTCACCCAGAATTCAGATAGAGATTTGGCGAGTTTGTCTCTATTCAGTGTGTCTATTAGGTGAGTAGGGTCATATGTCCATGTTCAGGACCTCTGGATATCAATTACTCCATCTAGGTGGAGGTAGAGGATGGAATGATCAGACCACATGCTGCAAGAATGGATTGCTGAGGATCTAAGCAGTGGTTTTAATATCTGGCTTATATAAATGTAGTCTAGTCTAGTGTAGTGTTTGTGAGCTGAGGAGTAGTAAGTCGTATCAGTAGTATTCCCATAAAGGGTAAACCATGAATCTAATAATATATGGGGACCTAGGTGTTCTAGTATGCTGTTGACCAATTTGTTATGCCTATGCTGCTTAGGACGTGGTTTCTTTGGTGAGTCTGCTTGTTGAGTCATTGCGATATTGAAGTCTCCCGATAATATGATTTTATGTTGGGACCAGTTAGTTATTAAATTGGATATGGTGCAAAAAATTATATGTTGAGTGTCGTTAGGGGCAAAAAATATTGCATAAGACAATATCAGAATCAGATATACGGCCCTTAACTATCAGGTATCTACCTTCTTTATCAGCTAAGGTGGATTCATGTTCAAATGCTAAGTCAGTGTGAATTAAAATCGAGACACCTCTCTTTTTCGTGTCTGTGGTTGCGTGATATGAGTGAAATTTCTTGACCAATATTTGGATATTATTGCTTTGGTGAAGTTAGTCTCCTGAAGGAAGACTATGTTGGCCCCTAGATTCTGGTACTGGGTTATGGCTGTACGGCGTTTAACATCTGTGTTTAGTCCTCTCACATTGTGAGAGATAAGATGTATTTGGGGAGTCATGGAGTCAATTTAATGAAGTTTTGTGTTATTGTTGATTTAAATATAAGTTTCCCTGATAACAGTTGGACACTTTGTGCATCTAGAAAAGAAGGTACAATCTTGGTATCTCTTGTTAAACTAAACAAAAAATTAAATAACAAGCAAAACATACAAAAATAACAAAAATCCCCAGTGAATGGGTGAACATAATATAGATACGGCAGCATCCAGTTAAAGGTGGCAAAAGCTGCTTTCATATAGAAGTATATAAGTAAACTTTAGAATCAGTAACATGATATTTATTCAATCAACCATCGAACTGAAAAATTAGTAGGCTGTCATTAAGCTTTGAGTAAGTTAGGAGACGTAAATTTTGTGAGGTCAGCAAGGTGACCTTTATTACGGGACTATTTAAAAATCATTCTAAGTAAAGGATACGTGTAGACTAGGGATCAAAGTTGGGTTAAGCAATGCCATAAGGGACCTCTGAATCCCTCCATTAGTAAGAGAGTGGATATTTTGTCCCCAGAAGATTGTCATTTCTTGAGTATTTTTCGATTCAAACTCGCCCATTTGAATGGGTTTGGTATAATTGGTTTTGATGAAAGTGAATTTAAACTTGAAATACATCTCTCACTGGTTAGTGAGTATGTCCAGAAAGTATGCTTTTATGCACCGTTATTAGTATTAAGTTAAGTTTGTAGTATAGATTCTGTAGGGATAATAAAAAATAACTTTTATTTTATATACTTAAAATGACAGCAAATGTTTTTGTATTCCTGCTGCCCACTTCAATTTAAAACCACATCTCCTAGTACTGATATACTAGTGTCTCTGTGTACATAGGTATTCTTAGGAATCTATTATTTTTCCAATATTGGTGACAATTTATAAGACCAGCACTCTGTGAAAGAAATGGGCCTTATATTTCTGGCATGGTTGCAGAGTACTGACTTAATTAATTGTTGTATTATAATTTGCCCACAAGTTGGGTATTAAGTATCTCCCTCTATTGGATTAATATATCCTAAAATGTTGTTTATTTGTGTTGTGCGTAGAGTTTTCAATCATTGCTGTTTCATGTCTGTTTTAACTGTAACATATGTTTTCTTCTAGTTTCCTAGATGCTGCTGTTGCTGTATTATGTGGATATTGATTTGTTTCTATGTTATTTAGCGTTCAGAGCATCATATCTCTCTAACTTAATTAGTGCAAGTTTAGATTTCCCCACGTTGTTAGGTATGGTAATACTCTATTTGGTATTTGTATAAATTGAATACTGAAGTAATACAGCGTTAAAGCACTCTTGCTTGATAGTGCTTATAGACATATGACAGTCTGTGTCGGACTTACTGGCAGCAACTGACTTATATGTTATATCTGGCTTATTTATTATTCCGGCTAGTGTGATAATATATGGTATACCACTGTTGTGCTCACTGGCATTTATATTATTGTGTCACTTTACCCGGATAAATAAATACATATTTGTTTGACAAATATGTATTTAGTAGCTAAATCTGTTAGTGTTTTCTTGTTACACTGTAACGCGGTAAATAAATCTTTTCTTAGCTGTTCTAATACACTGATATAATGTGGCAATAGTGGTAGTTTACTAGTGGTGATAATAACAGCTCGTCAATCTGTTACTCTGTAACACGGTAAGTAAATCACTTCTTAGCTATTATCAATAAAATATGGTAGTTTTGTTAGTTCACTGTTGAAATGTTTATGACAAGTAGTGATGATAATAGCAGCTCGTCAATCTGTTACTCTGTAACACGGTAAGTAAATCAATTCTTAGCTGTTATCAATAAAATATGGCAGTTGTGTTGGTTCACTTTTGAAATGTTTATGACAAATAGTGATTATAGCAGCGTATCTATCTAAGATTCTCTTGCAGTGTAACAATGACTGTTAAGAATGTATCAGGCTTATTTGTAATTACGGTAACCTAAGTGATACTTTTGTGGTGTTTTATCTAAGCCCTATTGACACTTAACCTGCTAGCCTGTTTCTGTCGCGTTATCACTTTACACTGTACCTGCTAATCGACTTTTGCTAGACATACATGTCAAACACAGCTGACGCTTACTCCCCGTTAAGTCTGCTAGTGCTTCTGTTAATGTTGCACCATAGCTTGCAAGATGATTTTTTCTGCATTACTCTTATTACCATTAAAGTATACTGTAGTCCATATTACTAACCATATATGTGTTCTAAAGTTAACGCTTGCAACTGATAAAATAAGTTAGTGTTTGCTGCAGATATATTCGCCTATTGTTACAGCTACTATGTATCGATAGTTTAGAGGTACTGCTGAGGATGCAGCGCACATTACAGTGCTAAGATACTACGATCCACAACACTTATCTTATCATTGTAACAACACAACCAATTTTAAAGTTAAGGTTATACTAGATTATTTTTGTACTATTAGGAGAGCAACATTAAAACAAAAACCCCTAAAAATTAGTAGGCTGTCATTAAGCTTTGAGTAAGTTAGGAGACATAAATTTTGTGAGGTCAGCAAGGTGACCTTTATTACGGGACTATTTAAAAGTAATTCTAAGTAAAGGATACGTGTAGACTAGGGATCAAAGTTGGGTTAAGCAATGGCATAAGGGACCTCTGAATCCCTCCAGTAGTAAGAGAGTGGATATTTTGTCTCCAGAAGATTGTCATTTCTTGAGGATTTTTCGATTCAAACTCGCCCATTTGAATGGGTTTGGTGTAATTGGTTTTGATGAAAGTGACTCTTCTACTCTTCTGTGGGGATAAGTGGCGGAACAAGGCCCTGCGACTTGCATGTTGTAGAGATTTCTTCTTTTTCTTTCACAGTGATGGTTCTGTTGTCTTTCAATATATGCTGGACAAAGGGAAAATTCCCACTTATACTTTATTTGGTGCTTTCTTAAAAGTGTGGTCAAAGTACGTAAGGAGCTTCTACTTTGTAGCGTTCTAAGACTAAGGTCCTGGTAACATTGTATCACAGTTCCTTGGAATTTGTACGTGGGGTTATTTCTTGAGGCCTGAAGTATTTTTCTTTGTCTTGAAAAAAGGAAAACTTAATAATAACTTATCTGGGAGAGGCATATCCCTTTAGTTTAGCCCTTTTAATCTCAAATTCAGATTCTTCTGTGTCGCTTGTGATTTTTTTGATAAGTTGTAGATATGAGTTAAGGTCAGTGCTGGTGACCGATTCTGGAACCCCTTTAAGTCTGATATTATTTCTGCGACACCTGTTTTCAAGGTCGTCGACTTTGTCCTGCATGTCTATGAGAGATTGTTGTTGTAGTGCCAGGTTCTGAGAGACTATGGATATTTCATCCCTCAAAGCATCTTTATGCACTTCTAGTATTTCCAGCCTGCCACCTAAGTCAGCTATATCTGATCTTATCTCAGTAAGGCTTGAAGTTACAGCTGTGTGCATTCAGTCCATTTTTTCCCATAATCCCTCAAAATTAGAGACAATGTCCTGTTTAGAGACTAATTCATGTAAGTCTGCTTTTGTTACCGGAATGAGTTCTTCATCCTGAGTATGTGGCATTGGTTCTGAATCTGAATCCCCTTCGTTTTCAATTTCTGCAAGCTCTGAGGATTTAGTGTGTTTAGAGGGTTTGAAAAATGTGCTCACTGTTGCCGGTTTGCTAGCTTTATTACCCTTGGTAAGCTTTCTAGCAGACATAGTAGCAAGAAAGAAAAGCGGTGACTGACTGAATGGAGGGAGGGAGTTTTGTTTTAGTATATATATTGTTAGTATATGACTAGGTAACACAATTGTTATTTATTATTATCTTAGCAGTAACCTCCAATAAAATGTTGTATATATTATCTCAGCAGTTGCCAATGAATAAAATGTATATACGTAACAATATATTTATTGCAATCAATATTTATTCCTTAATTCTAGATTAGTTACCTTTATAGATACCTTGAATTATATTTATGTAGAAACTAGATTATGAATCAATTATACACAATTACTAAAATGCCATAAATGGTTCTATATAATTCCAATTAAACCACCAGAAATTGTGTATTGTTAATGCAGCAACCAATTTATATGCCAATTAATCTGAGCTGAAATAACCTCTTATTTAACCACAATAAAACGAATTTTAAAATATATCACAATAGCTACAAATAACTTACGGCTAGATTACGAGTTTTGCGTTATGAGGGGTGCGGTACTAACTTGCAAGTTATTGTCACCGCTCACTTACCTACAGTGCTGGTATTCAGCGTAAAGCTCCGTAACGCAGCCCCATTGAATCCTAAGGGGAAACTAAATTTATGTTTATACCTAACACCCTAACATAAACCCTGAGTCTAAACACCCCTAATCTTACACTTATTAACCCCTAATCTGCCGCCCCTGACATCGCCACCACCTACAGTACACTTATTAACCCCTAATATGCCGCCCCGCCACCTACATTACACTTATTAACCCCTAATCTGCCACCCCCAATGTCGCCGCCACCTACCTACACTTATTAACCCCTAATCTGCGCCCGACATCGCCGACACCTACATTATACCTATTAACCCCTAATCTGCCGCCCCCAATGTCGCCGCCACGTACTTACACTTATTAACCCCTAATCTGCTGCCCCCAACATCGCTGACACCTACATTATACTTATTAACCCCTAATCTGCCGCCCCCGACATCGCCGACACCTACATTATACTTATTAACCCCGAATCTGCCGCCCCAATATCGCCGCCACCTATCTACACTTATTAACCCCTAATCTGCCGTCCCCAACATCACCGACACCTACATTATACTTATTAACCCCTAATCTGCCATCCCCAACGTCGCCGTCACCTACTTACACTTATTAACCCCTAATCTGCCGCCCCCGACATCGCAGACACCTACATTATACTTATTAACCCCTAATCTGCCGCCCCAATGTCGCTGCCACCTACCTACACTTATTGACCCCTAATTTGATGCCCCTGACAACACCGACACCTACATTATACTTATTAACCCCTAATCTGCCGCCCCGACATCGCCGACACCTATATTATACTTTTTAACGCCTAATCTGCCACCCCGACATCGCAGACACCTACATTATACTTATTAACCCCTAATCTGCTGCCGCCACCTACCTCCACTTATTAACCCCTAATCTGCCGCCCACAACATCACCGACACCTACATTATACTTATTAACCCCTAATCTGCCACCCCAACATCGCCGACACCTACATTATACTTATTAACCCCTAATCTGCCGTCCCCAATGTCGCCACCACCTATTTACACTTATTAACCCCTAATCTGCCGCCCCCGACATCGCTGACACCTACATTATACTTATTAACCCCTAATCTGCCGCCCCGACATTGCCGACACCTACATTATACTTATTAACCCCTAATCTGCCGCTGCCACCTACTTACACTTATTATCACCTAATCTGCCATCCCCGACATCACCGACACCTACATTATACTTATTAACCCCTAATCTGCCGCCCCCGACATTGCGACACCTACATTATACTTATAAACCCCTAATCTGCCACCCCCAACGTCGCTGCCACTATACTAAATTTATTAACTCCTAAACCTAACCCTAAGTCTAACACCCACTAACTTTAATGTAATTAAAATATATCTAAATAAAACCTACTATTAATAACTAAATAATTCCTATTTAAAACGAAATACTTACCTATAAAATAAACCCTAAGATAGCTACAATATAACTAATAGTTACAATCGCCTAGATTTAGGGTTCTGCGTTAGGCTTAAAAAGCAGCGTTAAGGGGTCCTAACGTTGCTTTTTAATGCCCGCTGATATTTAGAGTCTGGCAGGAAAGGGTCTACCGCTCATTTTCTTTCCGAGACTCGAGGCTACCGCAGATCCCCTTACGTCAATTGCATATCCTATCTTTTCTATGGGATTTGCCTAACGCTGGTATTACGAGTCTTGGAAGAAGTGAGCGGTAGAGCCTCTACCGACAAGACTCCAACTGCAAAAAAAGTCAGTAGTTAAGAGTTTTATGGGCTAACGTGGGAACATAAAGCTCTTAACTACTGTGCTATAAAGTACACTAACACCCATAAACTACCTATGAACCCCTAAACCGAGGCCCCCCCACATCGCAAACCCTATAATAAAAAATGTTAACCCCTAATTTGCCGACCGGACATCGCCGCCACCTACATTATAGCTATGAACCCCTAATCTGCTGCCCCTAACATCGCCGACACCTATATTATATTTATTACCCCCTAATCTGCCCGCCCAACGTCGCCACCACATACCTACACTTATTAACCCCTAATCTGCCGACCAGACCTCGCTGCCACTATAATAAATGTATTAACCCCTAAACCGCCGCACTCCCGCCTCGCAAACACTATAATAAATTTTATTAACCCCTAATCTGCCCTCCCTAACATCCCCGCCACTGACCTACAATTATTAACCCCTAATCTGCCACCCCAACGTCTCCGCTACTATAATAAAGTTATTAACCCCTAAACCTAAGTCTAACCCTAACCCTAACACCCCCCTAACTTAAATATAATTTAAATTAAACAAACTAAATTTACTATAATTAAATAAATTAATCCTATTTAAAACTAAATAAAATAAACCCTAATATAGCTACAATATAACTAATAGTAACATTGTAGCTATTTTAGGATTTATATTTATTTTACAGGCAACTTTGTATTTATTTTAACTAGGTACAATAGCTATTAAATAGTTAATAACTATTTAATAGCTACCTAGTTAAAATAATTACAAAATTACCTGTAAAATAAATCCTAACCTAAGTTACAAATACACCTAACACTACACTATCATTAAACTAATTAAATAAATTACCTACAATTATGTAAACTAAAATACAATTAAATAAACTAAACTATAATACAAAAAAAAACACTAAATTACAGAAAAAAAAAAATTACAATAAGTTTAAACTAATTACACCTAATCTAAGCCCCCTAATAAAATTAAAAAAATAAAAAAAATAATAAGGGCTTTTTGCAGGGCATTGCCCCAAAGTAATCAGCTCTTTTACCTGTAAATAAAAATACAATACCCCCCCAACATTACAACCCACCACCCACATACCCCTACTCTAAAACCCACCCGATCCCCCCTTAAAAAAACCTAACACTACCCCCCTGAAGATCACCCTACCTGGAGCCGTGTTCACCCAGCCGGGCACCGATGGGCCAGAAGTGGACATCCGGAGCGGCAGAAGTCTTCATCTGATCGGGGCAGAAGAGGTCCTCCAAGCGGCAGATGTCTTCATCCAAGCAGCATCTTCAATCTTCAATCAACCGGCGCAGAGCGGAGCCATCTTGAATCCATCCGATGCAGAGCCATCCTCTTCTTACGATGTCCTAAGGCCGAATGAAGGTTCCTTTAAATGACGTCATCCAAGATGGCGTCCCTCGAATTCCGATTGGCTGATAGGATTCTATCAGCCAATCGGAATTAAGGTAGGAAAAATCCGATTGGTTGATTTAATCAGCCAATCGGATTGAAGTTCAATCCGATTGGCTGATTGGATCAGCCAATAGAATTGACCTCACATGTAGGTGTAATTAGTTTAAACTTATTGTAATTTTTTTTTATTTTCTGTAATTTAGTGTTTGTTTTTTTGTATTATAGTTTAGTTTATTTAATTGTATTTTAGTTTACATAATTGTAGGTAATTTATTTAATTAGTTTAATGATAGTGTAGTGTTAGGTGTATTTGTAACTTAGGTTAGGATTTATTTTACAGGTAATTTTGTAATTATTTTAACTAGGTAGCTATTAAATAGTTATTAACTATTTAATAGCTATTGTACCTAGTTAAAATAAAGTTGCCTGTAAAATAAATATAAATCCTAAAATAGCTACAATGTAACTATTAGTTATATTGTAGCTATATAAGGGTTTATTTTATAGGTAAGTATTTATTTTTAAATAGGAATAATTTATTTAATGATAGTAAATTTATTTAGATTTATTTAAATTATATTTAATTTAGGGGGATGTTAGGGTTAGACTTAGGTTTAGGGGTTAATAACTTTATTATAGTAGCGGCGACGTTGGGGGCGGCAGATTAGGGGTTAATAATTGTAGGTAGGTGGCGGCGATGTTAGGGAGGGCAGATTAGGGGTTAATAAAATTTATTATAGTGTTTGCGAGGTGGAAGTGTGACGGTTTAGGGGTTAAAACATTTATTATAGTGTCAGCGATGTCCGGTCGGCAGATTAGGGGTTAATAAGTGTAGGTAGGTGGCGGCAACATTGGGGGGGGAGATTAGGGGGTAATAAATATAATATAGGTGTCGGCGTTGTTGGGGCAGCAGATTAGGGGTTCATAGCTATAATGTAGGTGGCGGCGGTGTCCGGAGCGGCAGATTAGGGGTTAATAATAAAATGCAGGTGTCAGCGATAGCAGGGCGGCAGATTAGGGGTTAATAAGTGTAAGGTTAGGGGTGTTTAGACTCGGGGGTTCATGTTAGGGTGTTACGTGTAGACTTAGAGAGTGTTTCCCCATAGGAAACAATGGGGCTGCGTTAGGAGCTGAACGCTGCTTTTTTGCAGGTGTTAGGTTTTTTTCAGCCAGCTCAGCCCCATTGTTTCCTATGGGGAAATCGTGCACGAGCACGTTTTTCCAGCTTACCGCTACAGTAAGCAACGCTGGTATTGAGGGTTGAAGTGGAGCTAAATTATGCTCAATGCTCCCTTTTCTGAGGCTAACGCAGCCATTCAGACAACTCGTAATACCAGCGTTGTCTTAAGGGTGCGCTGGGGAAAAAAGGCTTGTTAGCACCGCGGGTCTTTACCGACAAAACTCTAAATCTAGACAATTGTATCTAACTTAGGTTTTATTTTCCAGGCAAGTTTGTATTTATTTTAACTAGGTAGAATAGTTAGTAAATAGTTATTAACTATTTACTAGATACCTAGCTAAAATAAATACAAATTTACCTGTAAAATAAAACCTTACCATGTCTTACAGTAACACCTAACCTTACACTACAATTAAAGGGACAGTCTACACCAGAATTTTTATTGTTTTAAAAGATAGATAATCCCTTTATTACCCATTCCCCAGTTTTGCATAACCAACACAGTTATAATAATACACTTTTAACCTCTGTGATTATCTTGTATCTAAGCCTCTGAAAACTGCCCCTTTTTTCAGTTCTTTTGACAGACTTGCAGTTTAGCCAATCAGTGCCTGCTCCCAGATAACTTCACGTGCACAAGCACAGTGTTATCTATATGAAATACGTGAACTAACACCCTCTAGTGGTGAAAAACTGTTCAAATGCATTCTGAAAAGAGGTGGCCTTCAAGGTCTAAGAAATTAGCATATTAACCTCCTAGGTTAAGCTTTCAACTAAGAATACAAAGAGAACAAAGCAAAATTGGTAATAAAAGCAAATTGGAAAATTGTTTAAAATTACATGCTCTATCTGAATCATGAAAGTTTATTTTGGCCTAGACTGTACCTTTAAATCAATTACATTAATTAAATACAGTTACCTAAATTAAAAAAACCCCCACTAAATTACACAAAATAAAAAAAGAAATTTAAACTAATTACACCTAATCTGATAACCCTATAAAAAAAAAGCCCCCTAAAATTAAAAAAACCCTAGCCTAAACTAAACTACCAATAGCCCTTAAAAGGGCCTTTTGCGGGGCATTGCCCCAAAGAAATCAGCTCTTTTAACTGTAAAAAAAAATACAAACAACCCCCAACAGTAAAACCCACCACCCACACAACCAACCCCCCAAATAAAATCCTAACTAAAAAAACCTAAGCTCCCCATTGCCCTGAAAAGGGCATTTGGATGGGCATTTATCTATTTTTCAAGTGCCCAAACCCCTAATCTAAAAATAAAACCCACCCAATAAACCCTTAAAAAAGCCTAACACTAACCCCCGAAGATCCACTTACAGTTTTTGAAGACCCGACATCCATCCTCAATGAAGCCAGCAGAAGTCCTCAACAAAGCGGCAGAAGTCTTCATCCAACCGGGCAGAAGTCTTCATCCAGACGGCATCTTCTATCTTCATCCATCCGGAGCGGAGCGGTCCATCTTCAAGACATCCGGCGGGGAGCATCCTCTTCAATCTTCTAATAACGCTTCCCCATGATCCTTAGCAGTACAGTCGTGGAGCTCTGCAAGCCCCTGTGCGACTGGATTCTTTTTATTTTGCTTGTAGCGAATTTCTAAAGGCCAACCTTGTAAGGAAAGAGTCCAAGCTGTTATGTGGCTATTGGACAGGTTCTTATCTCTTATTCTCTCACTTTGCAGCTATAGCAAAGACTGGTAGGCCATTTCTACAATAATGTTCTCGCCCTGTATATAGCTGCGGATGTTTTGTAGAGCCCATACAGTAGATAAGAGAGCTTTTTCGCAATCACTAAATTTTATTTCTACTGGGATAAAGTTTTGCTCGCATAAGCAATCACTTTGTTTAAATTATCAAGCTTTTGGTATAAAACAGCAATCATGCTTATATCTGTGTAACCTGTCTCTAAGTAAAAAGTTTTACCCCCTTCAGAGTATGCTAAGCAAGGTGCTTGAGTGAGTTTTCTCTTCAGCTCTCTGATGGCTGTATCTTGAGCCTCACTCCAGTGCCATTTCACATCCTTCTTTAGAAGTAGCAGCAGTGGTTTAGCTAATTCTGCATAATTATCAATAAATTTGCGAGAATAATTTGTCATACCCAGGAATGATCTCAATTCCTTTAAGTTAGCTGGGTTCTTAAAATGTATTATAGCTTCCACCTTTTTCTTCTGAGGATTTAACCCTTCAGAAGTAGCTTCATGTCCCAAGAAGTTTACACGAGTGCGGCACCATTAAGCTTTTTGTAGGGATAATTTGACACCTGACCTTTTAAGCTGGCTGAGGATGTGTTTAAGTTCTGTGATGTGTTTTTTGTCTGTACTTTTGATCAAAACATCATCAACATAGGATAACGTCCCCCTTTCCAGTGCATTAGGCATTGCCTTATGCATGAATACAGCAAATTCATGTCCTGAATATATGTATCCAAACGGGAGCCTTTAGAATGCATACTGGACCTTTTACTGGTCTTCCTCATGTACCTTTATGGTCCAATATCCCTGCGCACAATCAATGGCAGTGAATATTTTAGATCCCTTCATCTGCGCTGGGCACTGGTCAATGTATGGCTCAGGCCAGTCAGACATGTACACGCGTTTGTTTAGCTGTCTTAAGTCGGCACACAAATGCCATTGTCCATTGGGCTTAAGAACACCTAGAATAGGATTGTTATAAGAGCTGTGCACCTGTCTGATGATACCTCTTTCTTCCAGGTTCCTTATGATTTCTGTAAGATAATTATATGAGGCTAAAGGAAGTCTGTATTGTTTAACAAAGACAGGTGGTGCATTGTGATCTATTTGGATTCTTGCAATGTGCAGGTCTGTAGTCCCACAGTCATAAGAATCCCTAGCAAATATATCCTTGTACTCCATCAGGAGTTCTCATAGCTGTTGTCGTTCATCATCGCTGGAACAGCCATTAGCTAAGGAGATTTGCTCTTCAACTATTTTCTGAAATCCTGGAAAGATTTCAGGCTGTCCTATCTCATAGGCTTCTTCCAACCTAGAGGTGAGATCCCCTTGATTATAATTTACATTGCCCCCATGATTCTGGTTATTGGGGTATTCTTGCTCTTTGATTGGCTGATCAAATACTAGGGAGGTTTCTTCAATTTTACAGATGCCTTCATCTGAGCTGAAGCTATAAATACTTCAAAAAAGGTAATTACGATCTTACAGTAATAATGAGCAAGGAGAGGAGAAGTGTATAATGTAAAACTTCGATTTATTGAATCATTTTAAAAGCAGTAACAGAACACAGGAATTCAGTAGTTACATCTGACGCGTTTCCTGCCTCCACGGCAGTTCATCAGAGCTGATGTACAAGCGTCCCTAGCAGCTGTTAAATTGCCACAGAGGAGTGTGGGTGTAACCAATCAAAATACATTCTCTATCCACACCTTCATTTAACTCTAACACTCCCTAAGTGCAAAGATATATTAACTTTGTGTAAAACACTCTCCTAAATATATAACAGCTATATGGTCTCTTGTTAAAAACATAATAAAATTTGTTAAATCTAATTTTAGAATTGGGGCAGATTGCAAATAACTAAACATTATTAATGCATAATAGTTCTACACACTTAATTCAAATTTGTGACACGGCTAATATGCAATAGAGCACATGTTTCAAACAAACAACGATATGTATACTGTATATAAGTTAAATGCAATTAATTCATTATCATTGTTATGTTCATGTGATAAATTACATATCAGCCTCATTCACATAAAGTGTGTGCCTATCTAGGTTTCAACATTAAGTTATTTAAGTTTAGACTTCAAGATAGAATTATATTATTCGTTATTGGAACTTTAATCATTATCTGATAAATTGTGATGTTTGAAGTATATATAGACTATCTTTAACTTCCATTCAAGTATTGTTTATTGAGCAGCAAACTAATATTGGATAATAAAATTTATCAAGTTCTAATCTCTATCTATAAATAGTTTTACGTTGCTGATTTTATTTATACCTAATGGAAAACCTGTTTTCAAAGTATAAATCCAATATATTTATTTCCTGGTCAATGCATGGTACCTATCACCTCCTCGTGGTCCTAAGGAAACATACTCTATTCCCTGGAAGCTGAAATACCTCAAGTTGCTATTATGTAGTGCAAAATGTTTTGCAACCAGTGTTTTAGGAATTTCAGCCTCTATGGAAAGAATATGTTCCCTAATCCTGTCTTTCAATAATCTAGAGGTAAGTCCTACATATTGAAACATTGGCAAGTAATGAGATATACCACATAAGTGCAATTGCAATCTATTCTATTCCTAATCTTATAAGTATTGCCTGTATTGGTTGAGGTGAAAGTATCACCCATTTTAGCAAATTCACAACATTTACAGGGTATACCTCCACATTTATAGAATCCAACTTTTTTGGAAAGCCAATTCTTTTTGTTCTCTTCTCCAATTTTTTGGCTTTTAGAGCCAAAATTTTTCATTATTCTTTCTCCAATTGTTTCTGATCTTTTAGATACATATTTGCACATGGTGGAGATAGATTGAAGTCTTTATCACTCTCTAGTATTGGCAATCTTTTTCTTATAATATCACATATATCTTTGTATTGTTTGCTATATCTGGTTATAAAATTTATACCAGTATTCCTTTCATTTTTTTTATGTTATCTTTCAGTAAGTTTTCTCTGTTAAAATGTGAGACTTGTTCAGATATCTGTCTAAGCTTATTTCCTTCATAGCCTCTATTTATCAATCTTGCTGTTAGGTCATTAGCATGTTTCCAATAGTTATCTAGATCTGTACAGTTACGTCTTAATCTAATATATTGTCCCTTGGGTATACCTTTCTTTAAATGTGATGGATGTAATGAATCTGCTCTCAATATGGTGCCGTGGAGGCAGGAAACGCGTCAGCTGTAACTACTGAATTGCTGTTTTCTGTTACTGCTTTTAAAATGATTCAATAAATCAAAGTTTTACATTATACACTTCTCCTCTCCTTGCTCATTATTACCATAAGATCGTAATTACCTTTTTTGAAGTCTTTTCTGCATCAGCTGTTGCTCTGGGGGGGTGGAGGATCCCCACGATCTTACAGGTTCAGCCGTGCTGGATGACGTATTGCCGGCTTTGGAACGAGGCTGTCCACTACACTTGGAAGTTTGACGATACACGCCACAACCGAAGTGCTTGAGAATTACACACTATCAGAGGAGGATTACATTGCGGCACAGTCTGTACTCCCAGTAACAAGCGGAGGAAGTGGTAAGCCTTATGTTCTTATATATCTTCATTGCACTTGGAATTAACATTCACTTGAACTTTCATTTTTACCCCATATGTGAACCCGCGATTGTGGGACTCTAATGAGATTGTTACTTGTGGGGCTATTTACAAGTAGGATACTGTATGTAACCGCATATGTGGAACTCTAGATTGAGGAATGCACACAGGATAACTACACATTAACCAAAAATACACATTGAATGATTAACAAATCTGGACATTATTTGCATTTGTTTTACTCCGTTGGTCATTTACTGTGTTAAAGATTCATATCCAAGTACGTTTTTTGTTTATGGCTAAAATGGATAATAAGAGCAGGAGAGAGAGGTTTCAGCAACTATTTAAAGGCACAGCAAGGGAACATGTTAATTTGGAATTGGGAACACTTTTTGCAAATAAAGAAAAAATTCACATTAAAGAATTAAAACTTTGGTGGGACATAGAGTTCTTGGAACATTATTTAGAAGAGAAAAAAGTACCGCGAGGTCTAAGGTTGAAAAAGTTTCCAGCATTCTACAAAGAATATCCTGAGTTTATGACAGATTGGAATGAATCATTGTCTGATTGCTCACTAACACTTATGGAGAAATTAGTAAAATTCAAGAAAGAGCAAAGAAATGGAATTTTGAGTGAAATTGAATTAATGGATAAACAATTGGAGGAATTCACTGAGGATGAGAGAATGCCATCATATCAGAAACAACTAGATGAGACACTTGAAAAAATAAGTGTGGAACTATCTGATAATAAGTATAAAAAATATGAAAGAGATTGTAGAGACTATGATCTAGGCATAGTATATAACTGGAATATTAAAAGAAGAGAACAAATACAGAAAAAGAACAAGAGTAAAGGGAATAAAAAACATCAAAAGAAGGTGACATTCTCAAGCTTTGTAAATACTACAGGCATTAATGAATCAACAGCAGAAATTACAACTGCCACAGATACACCAAGTATGTCTACTTCTATCAATCCTACAACCTCAGCACCGATTAGACCACAGATAGAATTGGGAGCAAAGTCAAAAAACGAGATAAGTCACAAGAAACCAACCGAAAAGATAAACGGAGGGATAAAAGAAGTACCCCCAGAGGACAATGCCACACAGATGCCCCGCTATCCAAGTCGCAGGACACAGTGGAAAAAGAAAAACAAGAATTAGAAATAATCAATCTATCTGGTATACCTTTGAATCATCATGAAGAGAGTGTACTGTCCAAAGGTCTGGGATTCTCACCCACTAAGGACTTCAATCTATTTGATACTATATTGGACATAAATAAGTTTATAAGAAAAATAACTCTCAAAAAGCATTTCAAAGATCATAATGCCTTAGATGATGTGAATGAGAATTGTGATAATGTGCCAAGTCTTAATGATAATTGTGATTTTGAAACATTATGTGATATTGTTGCTTTGTGTGACCCACAAGATGGTAGCTCAAGGGCAGTTGGTGTAGGTAAACAGCAGCGTATTAAAGACAGTAAAAGAAGCAGTTTCTACCCAATAAACTCACGTAATGAAACAATAGAAATATTTCATTCTATATTAGAACAAGATCTTATAACATTGGCTGAAGAAGTTAATAAAAGAAATCACACTGAGACATATAAATACAGTAATTTGACTAAGAAAGAGAGGGATGCACTTAGCACATTAAAAGATAACTCTGATTTGGTAATTGTCAATTCGGATAAAGGTGGATCAATAGTGGTATTGAATGAGAAACAATATCTAACAGAGGTATATAGACAATTGGGAGTTACCCAAACATACAAAAAGTTGACATTTAATCCAACTGACAAATACCAAAAAGAGTTAAGACATCTCTTAGACATAGGAATGGAAAATTCAATACTTACTACAAAAACTGGAGAATTTATCTATGTGCAATCACCCAGAGTCCCAGTATTCAAGATATTGCCCAAGATACATAAATCTTTGGTGAATCCCCCAGGGAGACCAATTATTTCAGCTATTGGCTCCCTGGGGGAGAGACTGGGACAATGGGTAGACGCACAATTACAACCAGTAGTACAATCACTTCCTGGTTTCTTAAGGGATACAAAACACCTTTTGAGACAATTAAATAACTGTACATGGGAAGATGGTTACAAGTTTGTAACCATTGATGTTATTTCCCTATACTCGTGTATTCCACACGAGTTGGGGATCATTGCAGTTAAGACAATGTTGGAGAAATACTCTGAGTATGACACTGATTTAATTACTTTTATTGTGGAAGCAATTTCTTTTCTACTGGACCATAATTTCTTCATCTTTAATGGAGAATTATTTTTACAACTCAGGGGCACCGCGATGGGGGCGAAATTCGCCCCATCGTATGCGAATCTCTATCTTGCTAACTTTGAAATGGAGACCATATTTAATCAGGACAATGAATTTAGATATAACATCAAAATGTACACCAGATTCATTGATGATATCCTGATATTTTGGGATGGTTCTAGTCAAGAAATTCTTGCATTATCTTAATGACAACTTAGGTAATCTAAAATTTACATATGAAGCTTCAGAAAATAAAATATCTTATCTAGATGTGTTAATCTATCATTCAGGTAGTGGAGTATTTACAGAAGTACACAGAAAAGAAATAACGGATAACACCATATTGAGAGCAGATTCATAATCATCCATCACATTTAAAGAAAGGTATACCCAAGGGACAATATATTAGATTAAGACGTAACTGTACAGATCTAGATAACTATTGGACAAATGCTAATAACCTAACAGCAAGATTGATAAATAGAGGCTATGAAGGAAATAAGCTTAGACAGATATCTGAACAAGTCTCACATTTTAACAGAGAAAATTTACTGAAAGATAACATAAAAAAAAAAATGAAAGGAATACTGGTATAAATTTTATAACCAGATATAGCAAACAATACAAAGATATATGTGATATTATAAGAAAAAGATTGCCAATACTAGAGAGTGATAAAGACTTACAATCTATCTCCACCATGTGCAAATATGTATCTAAAAGATCAGAAACAATTGGAGAAAGAATAATGAAAAATTTTGGCTCTAAAAGCCCAAAAATTGGAGAAGAGAACAAAAAGAATTGGCTTTCCAGAAAAGTTGGATTCTATAAATGTGGAGGTAGACCCTGTAAATGTTGTGAATTTGCTAAAATGGGTGATACTTTCACCTCAACCAATACAGGCAATACTTATAAGATTAGGAATAGAATAGATTGTAATTGCACTTATGTGGTATATCTCATTACTTGCCAATGTTGCAAGTTTCAATATGTAGGACTTACCTCTAGATTATTGAAAGACAGGATTAGGGAACATATTCTTTCCATAGAGGCTGAAATTCCTAAAACACTGGTTGCAAAACATTTTGCACTACATAATAGCAACTTGAGGTATTTCAGCTTCCAGGGAATAGAGTATGTTTCCTTAGGACCACGAGGAGGTGATAGGTACCATGCATTGACCAGGAAATAAATATATTGGATTTATTCTTTGAAAACAGGTTTTCCATTAGGTATAAATAAAATCAGCGACGTAAAACTATTTATAGATAGAGATTAGAACTTGATAAATTTTATTATCCAATATTAGTTTGCTGCTCAATAAACAATACTTGAATGGAAGTTAAAGATAGTCTATATATACTTCAAACATCACAATTTATCAGATAATGATTAAAGTTCCAATAAGGAATAATATAATTCTATCTTGATGTCTAAACTTAAATAACTTAATGTTGAAACCTAGATAGGCACAATCAATTACTCCCATTATAGGGTTAGTAACTGAATCCTGGAGCTCAGCACATACATAATATCCGCCTGCAGTTTCTACCATTTCACACATAAGATTAGCATGATTACACATCTGTGGGCATCGGCACAAGTTATCTGAATCCGCCACGTTACCTGATGCAGGATAATTTTCACTCTCATCATTCACTTCCTCTATAATAGGGCTGACTGGGTTCCTGTGTACTGCATCTGTGGGAATAAGGTTAGGGGGTTTGGTATAGATTCCAGGCTGAGGCTGCCTGTTATCACAGCTAAATTGTCCGTTTCTGAGCTGTAGGGAGAGAACATGATTAGTACCATTATTGACATTTATCATTTCATGTGGTATATCTCTCGCCTCTCCCTCAGGTAATAACAAAGTATTTATGACTGTGCCTGTGGCCCGCTGCTGGTTACTGGCTGTACCCCTAAAAAAGATTATTAGGGTTCTGAGCCTTCAGAGCTTGACTCATATTAGTAAATTGTTTACATAATTGACTTACTTGCATACTGAGTTGGCCCAGTTGATTGGACAAGCTATTTATACCCATGGACCGATTTTTTTTATATCCCAGGGTACTGATTCCTGGAGCCTTGGGATCCCTCAGAATCTTAGCTAGTGTTTCTATATTGACGTGGTTGTCTTTGGGGTTCAACTTGTTCAGCGTTAATATCTTGGGGAGTACTATTTTCTTGGGGTGTCTGGTTATCCTGGGAGTATTTTTGCCACATTTGGAATTTATTTTTACGGGGATACCAATTACCTTGTGGGTGTTCATCTCTTTGACACCGCCTCCCCTTATCACCTAAATAAACCTATTAACCCCTAAACCGCTGCCCCCCACATCGCATCTACTAGAATAAACCTATTAACCCCTAAACTGCCAGCCCCCCACATCACAACTACTATAATAAATCTATTAACCCCTCAAACTCTGGCTCCCCACATCGCAACTGCTATATTAAACCTATTAACCCCTAAACTGCCACCCCCCCATATAACAACAAACAAAATTAAACTAATAACCCCTAAACCTAACACCCCTAACTTTAAATTAAACTTACAATATAACTACCTTAAAATAAATAAAAACTTACCCGTGAAATAAAAAAAAACTAATATTAAACTATAAATTAACATAACATTACTATTTAAAAAAATAAAATAAAATAAAAAATAAAAAACCTAAATTACAATTTTAAAAACATAAATTATGCTTACCTGATAATTTCATTTCCATCTGTGGGAGGAGAGTCCACGGCTTCATTCCTTACTTGTGGGAATTAAGAACCTGGCCACCAGGAGGAGGCACCCCAGCCAAAGGCTTAAATACCTCCCCTCATCCCCCAGTCATTCTGCCAAGGGAACAAGGACCAGTAGGAGAAATATCAGGGTATAAATGGTGCCAGAAGAACAAAAATAAACGCTGCTTCCGCCGAAGCAAAGACATCAAATTTGTAAAATTTAGCAAAAGTATGTAAGAAGGATCAAGTAGTCACCTTACAAATCTGTTCCATAGAGGCCTCATTCTTAAAGGCCCATGAAGAAGCCACAGCCCTAGTTGAGTGAGCAGTAATCCTCTGAGAAGGCTTATGTCCCGCTGTCTCATAGGCCAAGCAAATAATGCTCCTCAACCCAAAAGATAGGGAAGTGGAAGAGGCCCTCTGCCCCTTGTGCTTCCCTGAATACACCACAAATAAAGACAAAGTCTGTCTGAATTCCTTCGTGGCCTGAAGATAGACTATCAAGGCTCGAACCACATCCAAATAATGAAGTAACCTTTCCTTTGAAGAATACCTATATAGAAAAAAAAAATCAGTGCGCCAAATACCTATATAAGGAAATCTATGAACATATAGTAAATCTATGAATATATAGTGCATCAAAGTAAAAACGCCTATACATGTAAAAACAAAAGTGACAAATGAAAAAACAATGTGGTTGTAAACCCAGTTCAATCAAACCATAGATACAAGTGAAGGGGTCGTTGTAATGGACAGTTCATTTAGTCCAATTCCAAATCCAGAAATCTGGAGCGGGTGGCAAGCTGCTTCTTCGAATTTCTTGTCGGTGTCCCAAGATGTTATGTTCTGCAGAAATGAATGATAAAGAAAGAAGGCGCCACCATAGTGCACAATCAGATGTGTATATCACGCCAGTTAAAAAAGTAAGACCGTACTTACAAGCTGTAAGACACTTGAGAAGTGTCACAAACGCCTTCTGGACTATTAACTACTATCTCCTGATTGGTGTTACGATTCGACACAACCTTGGGAAGAAATCCCAACCCAGTGTGAAGAACAGCCTTGTTGACGTGAAAAACCAGGTAAGGAGGCTCACATTGCAAGGCCGCCAACTCAGAGACTCTGCGTACCGATGCAATAGCCAATAGGAATAAAACCTTCCAGAAAAGACTTTTAATGGCAAGCGAATGCATAGGCTCAAACTGAGCCCTCTACGAAATCTTAAGTACCAAGTTTAAGCTCCAAGGGGGAACGGAATTTCGAAAAGACAGGCCTGATCCTAGACAGAGCCTGAACAAAGGACTGAATATCAGGAATCTCTGAAACTTCTTGTGTAACGGTACAGATAAAGCTGAAATCTGTCCCTTTAAGGAACTGGCGGCAAGTCCCTTCTCCATCCCATCCTGGAGGAAGGACAGGATCCTGGATACCCTAACCTTATGCCAGGGATATCCACGTTCCTCACACCAGGACAAGTAGGTCCTCTACACGTTATGATAGATGTGCTGAGTGAGCGGTTTCCTGACTTGAATGAGAGTATCAATCACTCTCTTAGAAAAACCTCTCTTGGCTAGGACTAAGCGTTTAATCTCCATGCAATCAGCTTCAGAGAATCGAGATTTTGATGTAGAAAGGGACCCTGAATCAGCAGATCTCTGCAACAAGGTAACCTCCATGGAGGAGATGATGACATCCCCACGAGATGTCATCATCCCCAGTTAGAATAGATGAAGCTTGCTCCTGCTTGATGAGGGCCACTACTTGAGGTAGAAGTGGTAACGGTGGAAATATGTAGACTAGGTTGAACTCCCAAGACACCGCTAAGGCATCTATCAGCTCTGCCTGGGGATCCCTGGACCGCAACCCATATCTGGGTAGCTTGAAGTTGAGTCTAGACGCCATGAGATCTATCTCTGGCATCCCCCATCTAATGCAGATCTCCGCAAACACCTCAGGATGGAGACCATTCCCCCGGATGAAATTATTGTTTGCTGAGAAAATCCACTTCCCAGTTGTCCACACCTGGAATGTGGATCGCTGATAGTGAACAGTTGTGGGTCTCCGCCCACTCCAGAATCTGAGATACTTCCCTCATGGCTAGGGAGATTCTTGTTCCCCCCTGATGGTTGATGTAAGCCACTAAGGTAATGTTTGCAGACTGGAGACTGGAATCTGATGAATCGGGATGAACCCAGAAGGGGCCAAGCCCTCAGAGCATTGAAGATCGCTGGAAATTCCAGAATATTGATCAGGAGAAGTGACTCCTCTCGAGTCCACCTGCCCTGTGCTTTCCTGGCACCCCAAATAGCTCACCATCCTGACAGACTTGCGTCTGTGGTCACAATCTTCCAGGATGGTCTCAAGAAGGATGTCCCCTGGGACAGTTGGCCCGGACACATCCACCAAGAGAGGGTTTCCCTCATTTGGTTGTCCAGAGAGATCTGTTGGGATAGATCCGAGTGATCACCGTTCCATTGTCTCAACATGCACAACTGAAGAGGACGGAGATGGAACCTGGCGTATGGAATGACATCTATGCTGGATACCATGAGCCCAACCACCTACATACACCGGGCCACATATGGCCTTGAGGAGGTCTGAAGGGCAAGACAGATGGACGCAATCTTGCAACATCTCTGATCTGTCAGGAAAATCTTCATGGATATGGAATCTATTATCGTGCCCAGAAATTCTGCTCTGTTGCTGGGAACCAGGGAACTCTTTCCTATGTTTATCTTCTATCCATGAGATCGAAGGAGAAGAAGAAGAGCCCTTGAATGATCTTCTGCATGACTGCAGGACAGAGCCTGGATCAGGATGATATCCAGATAAGGTGCCACTGCAATACCTCTGGCTCTCTCCACCACGAGCAACGCTCCCAGAACCTTCGTAAAGACTCTTGGGGCAGTCGCCAGGCCAAATATTAGGGCCACAAACTGGAAGTGTTGGTCCAGAAAAGTAAATCTTAGGAACCTGAAGTGATCCTTGTGGATTGGCATGTGAAGGTAAGCATCCTTCAAATCTATTGTAGTTATGAACTGTCCCTCTTAAACTAGGGGCAGAATAGACCTGATCGTCTCCATCTTAAACAATGGAACCGACAGAAACTTGTTTAGGCACTTTAGGTCTAGAATCAGACGAAAGGTGCCCTTCTTCTTTGGGACCACGAAAAGGTTTGAATAATACCCCAGACCTCTTTCTGCCAGAGGTACTGGTACGATTACCACCAGGAGAGGAGAGCTCCCTTATGCACTATAGAAAGGCATCTCTCTTCTCTGGTCTTGATGATAGGTTTGAGAGGAGGAATCTGCCCCTGGGCAGATGAGTCTTGAACCCTATTCTGTAACTCTGGGATATGACCTCCAAAACCAAAGTGTCCTGAACGTCTCTCTTTCAGGCCTCTGCAAAGAGAGATAGTCTGCCCCCTATGCAATCCATAGATGGATCAGGGGCCACCCCTTCATGCTGATTTTGTCTCTGTGGGCTTCTTGTTTTGCTTGGCTTTGTACCAAGATTGAGCTGGTATCCAATATCCCTTGGACTGCTTGGTTTTCGCGGCAGGTTGCTGGTGTTGGGACTTGTCTGAACGAAAGGGACAAAAAGTAGACCCCTTAGGTTTATTCTTCTTATCCTGCGGTAGGAAAGCACCCTTGCCTCCCGTGACTGTTGATATAATAGGGTCCAGGCCTGGACCAAAAAGTTCTTTCCCCTGAAAAGGGATGGATAGTAATCTAGACTTGGAAGTTACAAAAAAAACTGATGTCTTGGCATTCAGGCGAATAATCTGCATATTTGCATCACAGATGAATGAATTAGCTAGCCTTAAGGCCTTAATTCGTTCCTGTATCTCCTCGAGGGGAGTCTTCACCTCAACCATAGCTGATAGAGCATCACACCAGTAGGTAGCAGCCCCAGTCACCGCAGCGACCGCCGCTGCCTGTTGAAAAACGAACCCAGTGATCTGAAACATCTTTCCAAAAAAAAAAATTTTTTATCCATGGGCTCCTTGAGCGAAGAGCTATCTTCGAGCGGGATAGTCGTGCACTTAGCGAGCGTGGAGATAGCACCATCCACCTTAGGGATGGCCCCCCACAGCTGAAGCTGAGAGTCCGGAATGGGGAACAGTTTTTTAAAAGAAGTAGAGGGAGAAAAAGCTGTGCCAAGTTTCTCCCATTCGTTCTTAATAATATTAGCCATCTTAATGGGGACCAGGAAGGTCTGAGGCACCACCCTGTCCTCGTAAACCCTATCTAATTTAGGGATTGAAGGTTCCTCTGGTTCCGGAACCTCTAACGTAGTAAGCACCTCTTTCAACAGCGCAAATGCTCCATCTTAAACTTAAAGTCTGGCTCCTCTACAGCCGGAGGTCTAGATGTTGCAGATTCTGACCCAGAAAGAGTCGGAGTCGTCTTCATCAGCAGATAATCTATCAAAGACATCCAACGGAGTAGATGACCCCTGGGACGGATAGGTATCTTTCACCTTTCGCTTGCGCTTAGCAGGGCATGGTAAAGCATTCAAGGCCACAGAGACCGCCGTTTGTAACTGCTCAGTGAAATCTGGTGGCCAAAGGGCCCCTCCCACGGGAGGATTAGTAGTTCACTGGGGAGCTGCATGTGTAATCAGAGATTAATGTAGGGAACGCACCTCGCAGGACGGAGAACCCTCAGTTGTACTAAATATCTTATTCTTTTTAGATATTGCAATATTATCAAAGCATGTGGAACATAGTTGAGCAGGCAGATCCCCCGGAACCTCCTCAAAATAAACACAGGAATTAGATTTGGTTAAAGAGGGAGTACCCTCTAACATATCAGAGTCCTCCATAGATTGCGCTTTTATTACGGACTAGAGATAAATGAAATGGTACCTTTATACCCCAATGGCCAGGGCACTCACAACCTCCTATGACCCGGACAACAGAGAAAATGCTTTGTCTCCTGCAACCGCCGAAGAAAAAGGAAGTTATAAAGGCCACACCCGGTCACATGGAGTGCCATGCAGGACCGCCCCTGCACTAACGAGAAAATGAGACAAAAAAGGCTGTGTTGATTTCTCTCTAAAGAAACCTTACTGTTCACACATTGACAGAGTCTCATCTAACACATGTTGCAGCATGGAACACAATAAAGAATATTATGCATAAATCCCCCCCTGTTCAATAATCCCCTTTCCGAGGATATTAACACTTGATTCTATACAGATAAAAGGAGACACACTGTGACCCTGTCTTCTTGCGTTATCAAATGTGTATAAATGAAACGATCTAACCAGAATCTATGCCATGGAACAGGAACATGGCCTTTCAAGTGTGACAAGGGAGTAGCATCGCTCCTGACATGGACTTGAGTGCAGAAAGCAGGCAGCAAAACTCGTCAATGCTGATTGCTTATGGAGCTGTTAATCTGAGTCTGGATGGTTTTGCAGAAAGACTCTCCCTGCATCTCCAGACTCTAACTTTCAGCCAAGCTCTCACTAAGAGGCTGACAGGGCTACTTAAAACTCCAGTCCCATTCCGAAGAGTACTACCCTCCATAAGAGACTACTCCAAATCTTCCGACACTTCTCTGCCAACCTCCTGTGATGAAAGTCAAAGAAGGACTGGGGTATGAGGGAAGTGGGGGAGGTATTTAAGCCTTTGGCTGGGGTGTATTTGCCTCCTCCTGGTGGCCAGGTTCTTAATTCCCACAAGTAATGAAGCCGTGGACTCTCCTTTCTTTAAGATGGAAAAATACTGACATTACAAAAAATTAAAAAACCTAACATTACAAAAAAAACACTAAAATTACGAAAAAATAAAAAACACTAAGATTACAAAAAATAATAAACGAAATTAACCAAAATAATAAAAATTAAACCTAATCTAATATCCCTATAAAAAGAAAAAAAAGTGACACCAAAATAAAAACACCCCCTAAGCTAACAATAAACTACCAATATCCCTTAAAAGGGCCTATTGTAGGGCAGTTCCATGAAGCAATCAGCTCTTTTAACAAAAAAAATACAAAGTCCCCACTTACAGTAAACCCCCCACCCAACCAACCCCCCAAAATAAAAAAAACCTAAGTCTAAAAAAAACCTAAGCTACCGATTGCCCCTAAAGGGGCATTTGTATGGGCATTTCCCTTAAAAGGGCAATCAGCTCTTTTGCACCCATAAAAAAAGCCCTAATCTAAAAAAAAAATCCAAAAAAACCCCAAAACAACCTAACACTAACCCCAGAAAATGTACTCACGGTTCCTGAAGTTCGGAAGTCCAGGCGGAGCAAAGTCTTCATCCAGGTGGTGAAGATCTTCTTTCAGGGCAGCATAATCTTCTATCTTCTTCCTGGAGGTGTGGAGCGGTCTTCGGCGATGAGCAAATCCAGAGTGCTGGTCTTCATCTGGAGCGCTAGTCCTTTTCAGCGGCGGCAGTCTTCAGCGATGTGGCTCCTCTTCATGCGATCGTCCGCCACACACTTAAGCTTGAATGCAAGGTACCCCTTTTATATTGGGGTACCGTTGCATTCCTATTGGCTGAAATATTTAAATCAGCCAATAGGATGAGGGCTGCTTAAATTCTATTGGCTGTTCAATTTTTTTTGGTAATGTTATGTTTTTTATACATTTTTCATAATTTTAGTGGGGTTTTTTTGTAATGTTAGGTTTTTTATTTTTCGTAGTGTTAGGGTTTTTTAATATTGTAATTTAGGTTTTTTATTTTTAGTTTATTTTATTCTTTTTTAAATAGTAATGTTAGGTTAATTTATAGTTTAATCTTAGTTTTGTTTTATTTCACAGGTAAGTTTTTATTTATCTGAAGGTAGTTATATTGTAAGTTTAATTTAAAGTAAGGGGGTGTTAGGTTTAGGGGTTAATAGTTTAATTTAGTGTGTTGCGATGTGGGGGACCTGCGGTTTAGGGGTTAAAAGTTTTAGTTTAATATTAGCGATGTGGGGGGCCCAGCAGTTTAGGGGTTAATAGGTTTATTAAAGTAGTAGTGATGTGGGGGCCAGCGGTTTAGGGTTAAAAGGTTTATTATAGTAATAGTGATGTGGGTGGGCGGCGGTTTAGGGGTTATAGGTTTATTATAGTATTTGTGATGCGGGGGGATGTGGTTTAGGGGTTAATACTTTATTTTAGTGTTGGTGATGTGGGTGGGTGGCGGATTAGGGGTTAATACTTTAATTTAGTGTTGGTTTATTATAGTAGCTGCAATGTGGGTGGGTGATGGATTAGGGGCTAATAGGTTTTATATAGTATTTGTGATGCGGGAGGTTGGTGGCTTAGGAGTTAATAGGTAGTTTATGGGTGTTAGTGTACTTTGTAACATTTTTGTTATGAGTTTTGCAAAATCCATAACTACTGGTCTCAGGTTGGGGAATGGATCGTGGCTGTATAAGCTATAACGCCAGACCGCACAACCTGTAATACGGGAAACCTCAAAATACCACACTCAAAAGTCATTTTTTGAGTGCGGAATGGAGAGTTGTATAAAGCTAAAATGCTAGCAGTAAAGCTGTACCGCTGCAACTTTTAATACGGGAGACCTGCATATTCCGCACACCATGGCCTATTTTTCAGCGATATAGCCATACCGCAATACTTGTAATCTTGCTGATAATAAATAATTTTAACAAATAAACACCTATATCTTAACCTTAAACATTGAAGTCTTAGCACTTAAGAATTAGACAGATCATTTCCCATTCTGGTTTACATACAGTAGATAAACTGTTCAACCTTGTTTAAGAGGTTGGTGAGTTGCCTCTGTTTAGTTATCTATTTAATTCTGATTACTAATTCCTTGTCTGATTTCTGGTTTGGATTATCTCTCTCACTTTCTTAACCTATAATCGGCTAGATTACGAGTTTTGCGTTATGGTGAAAAAGCAGCATTATGGCTCTTTTTCACTACCGCTGGTATTACGAGTCTTGAAGGTATATCTGTGCCGCACACTTTTTTGGCCATAACGCAATGTAACTACCGCAATTTTCAAAAAGTCCTTTTTCAATGGGACATCCACAGCGCCGGTATTACGAGTTTGCTTGTCCAGCCAAAAAGTGAGCGGTACAGCCTATACCGTCAAGATCCATACCGTAAAACTAAAAGTCAGTAGTTATGGCTTTTATGTTACAGAGCTGTAGCATAAAACTCATAACTAAAGTGCTAAAAAGTACACTAACACCCATAAACTACCTATTAACCCCCAAACCGAGGCCCTCCCGCATCGCAAACACTAAAATAAAATTATTAACCCCTAATATGCCTCTCCGGACATCGCCGCCACTATAATAAACATATTAACCCCTAAACCGCCACGCTCCTGTATCGCAAACACTAGTTAAATATTATTAACCCTTAATCTGCCTCTCCGGACATCGCCGCCACTATAATAAACATATTAACCCGTAAACCGCCGCGCTCCTGCATCGCAAACACTAGTTAAATATTATTAACCCCTAATCTGCTGTCCCTAACATCACCGTAACCTACATTACTGTTATTAACCCCTAATCTGCTGCCCCCAAAATCGTCGCCACTATACTAAAGTTATTAACCCCTAAACCTAACCCTAAGTCTAACCCTAACACCCACTAACTTTAACATAATTTAAATTATTCCAAATAAAAATTACAATTACTACCTAAATAATTCCTATTTAAAACTAAAGACTTACCTGTAAAATAAAACAAAGCTAGCTACAATATAACTAATAGTTACATTGTATCTATCTTAGGTTTTATTTTTATTTCACAGGTAAGTTTGTATTTATTTTAACTAGGTAGACTACTAAGGAAATAGTTATTAACTATTTACTAGCTACCTAGTTAAAATAAATACAAATTTACCTGTAAAATAAAGCCTAACCTGTCTTACACTAACACCTAACCTTACACTACAATTAAACAAATTACATTAATTAAATACAATTAACTAAATTACAAAAAAAACACTAAATTACACAAAATAAAAGACATTATCAAATATTTAAACTACTTACACCTAATCTAATCGTCCTATCAAAATAAAAAAGCCCCCCAAAATAAAAAACCTACTAGTCTAAACTAAACTGCCAATAGCCCTTAAAAGGGTCTTTTGCGGGGCATTGCCCCAAAGAAATCAGCTCTTTTACCTGTAAAAAAAAAAAAAATACAAACAACCCCCCAACAGTAAAACCCACCACCCACACATCCAAACCCCCCAAATAAAAGACTATCTAAAAATCCTAAGCTCCCCATTGCCCTGAAAAAGTTGTATGGGCATTGTCCTTAAAAGGAAGGGCATTTAGCTCTTTTTCAGCCCAAACCCTAATCTAAAAATAAAACCCACCCAATAAACCCTTAAAAAAACATAACACTAACCCCCGAAGATCCACTTACAGTTTTTGAAGACCGGACATCCATCCTCAACGAAGCCGGCAGAAGTCTTCATCCAAGCGGCAAGAAGTCCTCAATGAAGCCGAGAGAAGTCTTCATCCAAGCGGAAAGAAGTCCTCAACGAAGCCGGGTGTAACATATCTCAGCTTAATGTCACATTCCCTTTAAGACTGCCTTCCCTGATTCTGACACTCATGCTGGTTTTTGGCAGTATTTGCATTCAGCTTGTCTGCCTGATTAATCATTCATGCACCTGATTCCCTCAGCCTCTTTTTAAGCCTTCTCAGGTCTAATGTGCTTTGCATTAACTTTGAAGTTGTGTTCCTGAAAACAACTGAGGTCTATGGCCGATCCTGCATGAATTCTACCAACTTATTCAAGCTTCAGCTTTCCCTATTTCCTCTGCTTAAAATCATCAGATCGCAAGTATCCAAATAATTCCATTTTACCTGGACACTGCTACTTAACAAACTCTGAACTTTATTATAAATCAAGCGTACTTTTGGTTATCATCACTCTCTAAACAGCATCTTACTCAGAACTTGATAAATATTCTCTGCTTCAAGTTGTCATAGCTGAAATATCCTTCTACAAATATGTTAACATATTCAGAACTCTGCATCTATGTGTTCAGTTAAAAGCTTTCATGTGATTCTCCGATATATGCACAAACAGTAATTAATGCCTAAAACTTGCAACTTGTCTATCACCTGTGCTGCTCTGCTTAATTCTGACATACAGCTCTATATAATATTATGTACTGTGAACCTGCAACAAACCTTAGTTTGCATCTAAGTGTCAATCTTCTACCAGTTTACTCTGAAGTCTGAACATTCCACATTGCTATATTTTTCTCTCATTGAATCCTGCAGCTACTCCTATTAACTAACTATAAGTCACAGTGAAGCCAGAATATATTGTATACATATGTTGCACACTCCATGAATTCTACAATAACTGCTAGCAACTATGAATCACAGAATATCATCTATCCACGTCCAGGATACTCTTCCCCGGGTCAGGGGTCTTTGTCTCCAAATCCCTACCACTCCCCCGCGGGGTCTGTGTCCTGAGCGCATGCACACCGGAACATGACACCGGGAGAAGTCTTCATCCAGATGGCATCTTTTATCTTCTTCCTTCCGACGCGGAGTGGCTCCATCTTCAAGACATCCGGCGCGGAGCATCCTCTTCATATGGTCCCAGCCGTACACTGAAGGTTCCTTTAAATGACGTCATCCAAGATGGCGTCCCTTGAATTCCGATTGGATCAGCCAATCAGAATTAAAGGTGAAAAAATCCGATTGGCTGATCCAATTAGCCAATAGGATTGAGCTTGCATTCTATTGGCTGTTCCAATCAGCCAATAAAATGCAAGCTCAATCCTATTGGCTGATTGGATCATCAGCCTGGAGGACCACTTCTTGCTGCTTGGATGAAGACTTCTCCCGGCTTGATGAGGATGGATGTCCGGTCTTCAAGAACTCTAAGTGGATCTTTGGGGGTTAGTGTTAGGTTTATTTAAGGGTTTATTGGGTGGGTTTTATTTTTAGATTAGGGTTTGGGCTGAAAAAGAGCTAAATGCCCTTTTAAGGGCAATGCCCATCCAAATGCCCTTTTCAGGGTAATGGGGAGCTTATGTTTTTTAGATAGGATTTTATTTGGGGAGTTTGTTTGTGTGGGTGGTGGGTTTTACTGTTGGGGGGTTGTTTGTATTTTTTTACAGGTAAAAGAGCTGATTTCTTTGGGGCAATGCCCCGCAAAAGGCCCTTTTAAGGGCTATTGGTTGTTTAGTTTAGGCTAGTGGGTTTTCTATTTTGGGGGGCTTTTTTATTTTGATAGGGCTATTAGATAAAGTGTAATTAGTTTCAATATTTGATAATTTCTTTTTTTTATATTTAATTGTAGTGTAAGGTAAGGTGTTAGTGTAAGACAGGTTAGGTTTTTATTTTACAGGTAAATTTGTATTTATTTTAACTAGGTAGTTAGTAAATAGTTAATAACTATTTACTAACTAGTCTACCTAGTTAAAATAAATACAAACTTACCTGTGAAATAAAAATAAAACCTAAGATAGATACAATGTAACAATGTTATATTGTAGCTAGCTTAGGTTTTATTTTAAGGGTAAGTATTTAGTTTTAAATAGGAATTATTTAGGAAGTAATTGTAATTTTTGTTTGGGATAATTTAAATTATGTTAAAGTTAGTGGGTGTTATGGTTAGGTTTAGGGTTAGACTTAGGGATAGGTTTAGGGGTTAGTAACTTTAGTATTGTGGCGGCGACGTTGGGGGCGCAGGTTAGGGGTTAATAAGTGTAGGTAGGTAGCGACGACATTGGGGACAGCAGATTAGGGGTTAATAAGTGTAGGTAGGTGTCGGCGACATTGGGGGTGGCAGATTAGGGATTAATAAGTATAATGTAGGTGGCGGCGATGTCGGGGGCATCAGATTAGGGGTTAATAAGTGTAATGTAGGTGTCGGCGATGTTGGGGGCGGCAGATTAGGGGTGTTTAGACTCTGGGTTTATGTTAGGGTGTTAGGTGTAAACATAAGTTTTCTTTCCCCATAGGAATCAATGGGGCTGCGTTACGGAGCTTTACGCTCCTTTATTGCAGGTGTTAGGCTTTTTTTAGCCGGCTATCCCCATTGTTGTCTATGGGGAAATCGTGCACAAGCACGTAAAACCAGCTCAAAGCAGCGCTGGTATTTGAGTGCGGTATGGAGCTCAATTTTGCTCAACGCTACAATATTGCCTGCTAACGCCGGGTTTTTGCAAACATGTAATAGCAGCGCTATAGGGAGGTGAGCGGTGACAATAACTTGCAAGTTAGCACCGAGCCGCTCATAACGCAAAACTCATAATCTAGCCGAGTGGTGTCCAGTCTCATCATATCTTATTGTAGTTTACCACATCACTTGGTATATAAGGTTTTATCCTAGGTGAAACCTACTAAGATTAGGATTTAGGGGCCTATGCCATATTTAATGGACTCCTTAAAGGAATATAGCCCACTAATTTTCAATTGGATAGTGTTCGAGTCTGGGCTTAACTCAGACGGATGTCTAATAGTTCTCATTTATACACTTTTTTATCTGTTGAAAATTAAAAAGGTTGTTCTTCCATCATAGTCAATTCTGATTTTATAGATTGACAAGGCGGCAGATCTTTAACAGATCTTCTTTTATTACTATAATTAGTTGGTGTTTATCACTGTAAATCTGCTCTCTTTTGGGGTCTAAGAGTGACCATTATTTCTCCTTATTTTGTTCATTGTTATCTAGGTGGCCCATGAGAGACCAGTAGGTTGTGTTAGGGGATTAAATATTTACTGTTCATATTATCTTAATTTCAAAAAAATTGTCCTCCTCTCTAGTTTGACATTTTTTTAGTTCTTGATGTTCAAGAGTAGCTGTAGCAGTCTGAGGAGAACATTTCATCCTACTCTAAAAATAAACAGAGGTATTATTATTATTTTTTCCATGTAAAATGCACTACTGTATTATTGATCTAACAAGATCAGTGTAAAGGGACACTGAACCCAAATTTTTGCTTTCATGATACAGATAGAGCATGCAATTTTAAGCAACTTTCTAATTTACTCCTTTTATCAAATTTTCTTCATTCTCTTGCTATCTTTATTTGAAAGCAAGAATGTTAGTTTAGAAGATGGCCCATTTGTGGTTCACAAACTGGGATGTGCTTGCTGATTGGTAGCTAAACCAAAAATTGTCTGTTTCCTTAGCTTAGATGCCTTTCTTTTCAAATAAAGATAGCAAGATAATGAAGAAAATTTGATGATAGGAGTAAATTAGAAAGTTGCTTAAAATTGCATGCTCTAGCTGAATCATGAAAGACACAAATTTGGTTTAGTATCCCTTTAATGAAATCAGCCAATCTGATTGAAATATACATTTTCTACTATCACTAACAAATCAAATTGCTCTATACTTGAGTCACTGATCACTCATCAGAACTGGTAAGTGCCATTTGTTACATTGTGTATTATACTTTCAAAATATGTATATGTGAAATTAGTATTAAAGATAAACATTGATGAAGACATTAGGCCACACAGTGTAATATTTCTGACAATGATTTTAATAATTGAATGATGTTTGATTCAATATAATCTTAAAGTGCCAGTAAACCTGATAGCTCAAAGGGATAGTCTACCTAACATTAAACTGTCATGAATTAGATACAGCAGAAATTAAAATCACCTCTTTACTGTCATGCTATTTTCAGTTTTTCTTTCTTCTCTTGAATTTAATTTTCATTAAGAAATGAAATCTTATATGCCAACCGATTTTTAAACACCTGTGTAGGGGTGGTGTTTCAAAATAGACGGCAATCAGGAAGGGTTACGCAGCTGCAGAGAGAAAACTGGCCCAGCTCTTAAAATTTCCATTGATTGCAAATAAATACATATTATACCCTGATTACATGTTATAGTCTTAATTATTCTTGCTCATAATAATAATATATTTACACTACATACATATAGTGGTATAAATAAACACAGAGATATGAAAGACAACGTTGCTTAGAACAAAAAAAGGAATTTAGGGACATGTACATATGCTTGCAAAAGATTTCTGACATAACACACATATATAGATAGATAGATAGATAAATAGATAGATAGATAGATAGATAGATAGATAGATAGATAGATACAGGTATGTGCAAAGATATATGTACAAATTCTAGCTTTAATAATCATTTTTTTAAAAAGAAAAAAACATGAGATAAGCATATAATGATTTATAGAAATACAAATACACATTAATTTATGTGAAAATATCATATATCAGATTTTTTGTATAACAAATAAATAGAAAAATAACTTTCTAGGAGATATTCGGCCAGATTACGAGTTTTGCATTAGGTGGTGCTAACGAACAGTTTTTTCTCACCGCTCACTTACATGCAGCGCTGGTATTACAGGTTTTTACAAACCTGGCGTTAAAAGGCAAGAAGTGAGCTTTGAGCAAAATTGAGGTCCATACCACACTCCAGTCAGCGGTGAGCTGGTCGTACGTGCTCGTGCACAATTTCCCCATAGGAATCAACGGGGAGAGCCGGCTGAGAAAAAGTCTAATACCTGCAAAAAAGCAGCGTAAAACTCAGTAACGCAGCCCCATTGATTCCTATGGGGAAATAAAAGTTATGTTTACACCTAACACCCTAACATGAACCCAGAGTCTAAACACCCCTAATCTTACACTTATTAACCCCTAATCTGCCACCCCCGACATCATCGCCACCTACATTATATTTATTAACCCCTAATCTACCGCTCTGGACATCGCCGTCACCTACATTATATTTATTAGCCCCTAATCTCCCTCCCCCAATGTCGCCGCAACCTACCTACATTTATTAACCCCTAATTTGCCACTCCCAACGTCGCCGCAACTATAATAAACATATTAACCCCTAAACTGCCGTACTCCCGCCTCGCAAACACTAGGTAAATATTATTAACCCCTAATCTGCCGTCCCTAACATCGCCGCCTCATACCTACATTTATTAACCTCTAATCTGCCGCCCCCAACGCCGTCGCCACTATACTAAATGTATTAACCCCTAAACCTAAGTCTAACCCTAACACTCCCTAACTTAAATATAAATACAATAAATCTAAATAAATATTATTATTACCTAAATAATTCCTATTTAAAACTAACGGCTAGATTTAGAGTTCTGCGGCCAAAGGGGTGCGTTAGCTACGCATGCTTTTTTTCTCCCGCACCTTTTAAATAATGCTGGTATTTAGAGTTCACAGAATGGCTGCGTTAGGCTCCAAAAAGGGAGCGTATAGCATATTTACCGCCACTGCAACTCTCGATACCAGCGTTGCTTATGGACGCGGCCAGCTTCAAAAACGTGCTCGTGCATGATTCCCCCATAGGAAACAATGGGGCAGTTTGAGCTGAAAAAAAACCTAACACCTGCAAAAAAGCAGCGTTCAGCTCCTAACGCAGCCCCATTGTTTCCTATGGGGAAACACTTCCTAAGTCTGCACCTTACACCCTAACATGTACCCCGAGTCTAAACACCCCTAACCTTACACTTATTAACCCCTAATCTGCCGTCCCCGCTATCGCTGACCCCTGCATATTATTATTAACCCCTAATCTGCCGCTCCGTACACCGCTGCAACCTACGTTATCCCTATGTACCCCTAATCTGCTGCCCCTAACACAGCCGACCCCTATATTATATTTATTAACCCCTAATCTGCCGCCCCCAGCGTCGCCTCCACCTACCTACAATAATTAACCCCTAATCTGCCGACCGGACCGCACCGCTACTCTAATAAATGTATTAACCCCTAAAGCTAAGTCTAACGCTAACACTAACACCCCCCTAAGTTAAATATAATTTTTATCTAACAAAATAAATTAACTCTTATTAAATAAATTATTCCTATTTAAAGCTAAATACTTACCTGTAAAATAAATCCTAATATAGCTACAATATAAATTATAATTATATTGTAGCTATTTTAGGATTAATATTTATTTTACAGGCAACTTTGTATTTATTTTAACCAGGTACAATAGCTATTAAATAGTTAATAACTATTTAATAGCTACCTAGTTAAAATAATTACAAAATTACCTGTAAAATAAATCCTAACCTAAGTTACAATTAAACCTAACACTACACTATCAATAAATAAATTAAATAAACTACCTACAATTATCTACAATTAAACCTAACAATACACTATCAATAAATTAATTAAAAATAATACCTACAAATAAATACAATGAAATAAACTAACTAAAGTACAAAAAATAAAAAAGAACTAAGTTACAAAAAATAAAAAAGTATTTACAAACAAATATTACAACAATTTTAAACTAATTACACCTACTCTAAGCTCCCTAATAAAATAACAAAGACCCCCAAAATAAAAAAATGCCCTACCCTATTCTAAAATTAAAATAGAAAAGCTCTTTTACCTTACCAGCCCTGAAAAGGGCCCTTTGCGGGGCATGCCCCAAAGAATTCAGCTCTTTTGCCTGTAAAAAAAAACATACAATACCCCCCCCAACATTACAACCCACCACCCACATACCCCTAATCTAACCCAAACCCCCCTTAAATAAACCTAACACTAAGCCCCCTGAAGATCTCCTTACCTTGTCTTCACCACGCCGGGTTCACCGATCAATCCAGAAGAGCCTCCGATGTCTTGATCCAAGCCCAAGCGGGGGGCTGAAGATGTCCATGATCCGGCTGAAGTCTTCATCCAAGCGGGAGCTGAAGAGGTCCATGATCCGACTGAAGTCTTCTATCAAGCGGCATCTTCAATCTTCTTTCTTCCGGATCCATGTAGTTCATCCCGCCAACGCGGAACATCCATCTTCACCGACGACTTCCCGACGAATGACGGTTCCTTTAAGGGACGTCCCTCAAATTCCGATTGGCTGATAGGATTCAGCCAATCAGATTCAAGTTCAATCCTATTGGCTGATCCAATCAGATTGAGCTTGCATTCTATTGGCTGTTCCGATCAGCCAATAGAATGCGAGCTCAATCTGATTGGCTGATAAGATTGTAATTATTGTAATTGACGTAAGGGGATCTGCGGTATGGAAAAGTCGCGGCTGCAAAATGAGCGTTAGACCCTTTCCTGACTGACTCTAAATACCAGCGGTAGCCCAAAACCAGCGTTAGGAGCCTCTAACGCTGGTTTTGACGGCTAACGCCAAACTCTAAATCTAGCCTTAAATATTTACCTGTAAAATAAACCCTAAGCTAGCTACAATATAACTAATAGTTACATTGTAGCTATCTTAGGGTTTATTTTTATTTTAAAGGCAAGTTTGTATTTATTTTAACTAGGTAGAATAGTTACTAAATAGTTATTAACTATTTAATAACTACCTAGCTAAAATAAATACAAAAGTACCTGTAAAATAAAACCTATCCTAAGTTACACTAACACCTAACACTACACTAAAATTAAATAAATGACCTAAATTAAATACAATTAAATAAATTAAATACAATTAGCTAAAGTACAAAAAAAACAAACACTAAATTACAGAAAATAAAAAACAAATTACAGATCTTTAAACTAATTACACCTAATCTAATAGCCCTATCAAAATAAAAAAAAGCCCCCCAAAATAAAAAAACCCTAGCCTAAACTAAACTATCAATAGCCCTTAAAAGGGCCTTATACGGGGCATTGCCCCAAAGTAATCAGCTCTTTTACCTATAAAAAAAATACAAACAACCCCCCAACAGTAAATCCCACCACCCACACAACCAACCCCCCAAATAAAATACTAACTAAAAAAACCTAAGCTCCCCATTGCCCTGAAAAGGGCATTTGGATGGGCATTGCTCTATTGCAGCCCAAATCCCTAAACTAAAAAATAAACCCACCCAATACACCCTTAAAAAAATCTAACACTAACCCCCTGAAGAACGACTTACAGTTCTGAAGACCGGACATCCATCCTCAAGAAAGCGGCATAAGTCTTCATCCAACCAGGCCAAAGTCCTCAATGAAGCCGGGAGAAGTCTCGATTGTTTCCTATGGGGAAACACTTAGTCTGCACCTAACACCCTAACATGTACCCCGAGTCTCTAAACACCCCTAATCTGACACTTATTAACCCTTAATCTGCCGCCCCCGCTATCGCTGACACCTGCATTATTTTATTAACCCCTAATCTGCCGACCGAATATCGCCGCCACCTACATTATAGCTATTAACCCCTAATCTGCTGTCCCTAACATCGCCGACCCCTACATTATAGTTATTAACCCCTAATCTGCCGCCCCCGCTATCGCTGACACCTGCATTATTTTATTAACCCCTAATCTGCCGATCCGATATCGCCGCCGCCTACATTATAGCTATTAATCCCTAATCTGCTGTCCCTAACACCGCCGACTCCTACATTATAGTTATTAACCCCTAATCTGCCCCCCCAACGTCGCCGCAATCTAACTACAAGTATTAACCCCTAATCTGCCGACCCGATATCGCGGCCGCCTACATTATAGCTATTAACCCCTAATCTGCTGTCCCTAACACCGCCGACCCCTACATTATAGTTATTAACCCCTAAACTGCCCCCCCCCAATGTCGCCGCAATCTAATTACAAGTATTAACCACTAATCTGCCGACCCGATATCGCCGCCGCCTACATTATAGCTATTAACCCCTAATCTGCTGTCCCTAACACCGCCGACCCCTACATTATAGTTATTAACCCCTAATCTGCCCCCCAACGTCGCCGCAATCTAACTACAAGTATTAACCCCTAATCTGCCGATCGCAAATCGCCGCCACTATAATAAATGTATTAACCCCTAAACCGCCGCACTCCCGCCTCGCAAACACTATAATACATTTTATTAACCCCTAATCTGCCCTCCCTAACATCGCCGCCACCTACCTACAATTATTAACCCCTAATCTCCTGCCCACAACGTCGCCGCTACTATAATAAGGTTATTAACCCCTAAACCTAAGTCTAACCCTAACACTAACACCCCCTAACTTAAATATAATTTAAATAAAACGAAATAAATTTACTATAGTTAAATAAATGAATCCTATTTAAAACTAAATACTTACCTGTAAAATAAACCCTAATATAGCTACAATATAACTAATAGTTACATTGTAGCTATTTTAGCATTTATATTTATTTTACAGGCAACTTTGTATTTATTTTAACTAGGTACAATAGTTATTAAATAGTTAATAACTATTTAATAACTACCTAGCTAAAATAAATACAAATTTACCTGTAAAATAAATCCTAACCTAAGTTACAATTACACCTAACACTACACTATCATTAAATTAATTAAATAAATGAATCCTATTTAAAACTAAATACTTACCTGTAAAATAAACCCTAATATAGCTGCAATATAACTAATAGTTACATTGTAGCTATTTTAGCATTTATATTTATTTTACAGGCAACTTTGTATTTATTTTAACTAGGTACAATAGCTATTAAATAGTTATTGACTAATTAATAGCTACCTAGTTAAAATAATTACAAAATTACCTGTAAAATAAATTCTAACCTAAGTTACAATTAAACCTAACACTACACTATCATTAAATAAATTAACTACAAGTACCTACAATTATCTACAATTAAATAAACTAAAGTACAAAAAAAAAACCACTAAATTACAAAAAAAACAAACACTAAATTACAAAAAATAAAAAAATATTACAAGAATTTTAAACTAATTACACCTAATCTAAGCCCCCTAATAAAATAACAAAGCCCCCCAAAATAAAAAAAAATGCCCTACCCTATACTAAATTACAAAAGTTAACAGCTCTATTACCTTACCAACCCTTAAAAGGGACTTTTGCGGGGCATGCCCCAAAGAAAACAGCTCTTTTGCCTGTAAAAAAAAACACAATACCCCCCCCCCCACATTACAACCCACCACCCACATACCCCTACTGTAACCCAAACCCCCCTTAAATAAACCTAACACTACCCCCCTGAAGATCTCCCTACCGTGTCTTCACCCAGCGGGCCGAAGTCTTCATCCGATGGGGCAGAAGAGGACATCCAGACCGGCAGAAGTATTCATCCAAGCGGGGCAAGAAGAGGTCTTCCATCCATCATACAAGTACCAAAATACAAACAAACACTAAATTACCAAAAATAATAAAATATTACAATAATTTTAAACTAATTACACCTAATCTAAGCCCCCTACTAGCTATTAATATAGCTACAATAAAACTAATAGTTACATTGTAGCTATTTTAGGATTTATATTTATTTTACAGGCAACTTTGTATTTATTTTAACTAGGTACAATAGTTATTAAATAGTTAATAACTATTTAATAACTACCTAGCTAAAATAAATACAAATTTACCTGTAAAATAAATCATAACCTAAGTTACAATTACACCTAACACTACACTATCATTAAATTAATTAAATAAATGAATCCTATTTAAAACTAAATACTTACCTGTAAAATAAACCCTAATATAGCTGCAATATAACTAATAGTTACATTGTAGCTATTTTAGCATTTATATTTATTTTACAGGCAACTTTGTATTTATTTTAACTAGGTTCAATAGCTATTAAATAGATATTGACTATTTAATAGCTACCTAGTTAAAATAATTACAAAATTACCTGTAAAATAAATCCTAACCTAAGTTACAATTAAACCTAACACTACACTATCATTAAATAAATTAACTACAAGTACCTACAATTAAATAAACTAAAGTACAAAAACCCCCCCACTAAATTACAAAAAGCAAACAAACACTAAATTACAAAAAATAAAAAAATATTACAAGAATTTTAAACTAATTACACCTAATCTAAGCCCCCTAATAAAATAACAAAGCCCCCCAAAATAAAAAAAAATGCCCTACCCTATACTAAATTACAAAAGTTAACAGCTCTATTACCTTACCAACCCTTAAAAGGGCCTTTTGCGGGGCATGCCCCAAAGAAAACAGCTCTTTTGCCTGTAAAAAAAAACACAATACCCCCCCCCCACATTACAACCCACCACCCACATACCCCTACTCTAACCCAAACCCCCCTTAAATAAACCTAACACTACCCCCCTGAAGATCTCCCTACCTTGAGTTGTGTTCACCCAGCCGGGCCGAAGTCTTCATCCGATGGGGCAGAAGAGGACATCTAGACCGGCAGAAGTCTTCATCCAAGCGGGGCAAGAAGAGGTCTTCCATCCATCAGAAAAGTACCAAAAAACAAACAAACACTAAATTACCAAAAATAATAAAATATTACAATAATTTTAAACTAATTACACCTAATCTAAGCCCCCTACTAGCTATTAATATAGCATTGTTTTTTTTTACAGGCAAAAGAGCTGTTTTCTTTGGGGCATGCCCCGCAAAAGGCCCTTTTAAGGGTTGGTAAGGTAATAGAGCTGTTAACTTTTGTAATTTAGTATAGGGTAGGGCATTTTTTTTTTATTTTGGGGGGCTTTGTTATTTTATTAGGGGGCTTAGATTAGGTGTAATTAGTTTAAAATTCTTGTAATATTTTTTTATTTTTTGTAATTTAGTGTTTGTTTGCTTTTTGTAATTTAGTGGGGGGTTTTTTGTACTTTAGTTTATTTAATTGTAGGTACTTGTAGTTAATTTATTTAATGATAGTGTAGTGTTAGGTTTAATTGTAACTTAGGTTAGGATTTATTTTACAGGTAATTTTGTAATTATTTTAACTAGGTAGCTATTAATTAGTCAATAACTATTTAATAGCTATTGTACCTAGTTAAAATAAATACAAAGTTGCCTGTAAAATAAATATAAATGCTAAAATAGCTACAATGTAACTATTAGTTATATTGCAGCTATATTAGGGTTTATTTTACAGGTAAGTATTTAGTTTTAAATAGGATTCATTTAGTTAATTAATGTAATGATAGTGTAGTGTTAGGTGTAATTGTAACTTAGGTTAGGATTTATTTTACAGGTAAATTTGTATTTATTTTAGCTAGGTAGTTATTAAATAGTTATTAACTATTTAATAACTATTGTACCTAGTTAAAATAAATACAAAGTTGCCTGTAAAATAAATATAAATGCTAAAATAGCTACAATGTAACTATTAGTTATATTGCAGCTATATTAGGGTTTATTTTACAGGTAAGTATTTAGTTTTAAATAGGATTCATTTATTTAACTATAGTAAATTTATTTCGTTTTATTTAAATTATATTTAAGTTAGGGGGTGTTAGTGTTAGGGTTAGACTTAGGTTTAGGGGTTAATAACCTTATTATAGCGGCGACGTTGGGGGCGGGAGATTAGGGGTTAATAATTGTAGGTAGGTGGCGGCGATGTTAGGGAGGGCAGTGTTTGCGAGGCGGGTGTGCGGCGGTTTAGGGGTTAATACATTTATTATAGTGGCGGCGATTTGCGGTCGGCAGATTAGGGGTTAATACTTGTAGTTAGATTGCAGCGACGTTGGGGGGCAGATTAGGGGTTAATAACTATAATGTAGGGGTCGGCGGTGTTAGGGACAGCAGATTAGGGGTTAATAGCTATAATGTAGGCGGCGGCGATTTGCGGTCGGCAGATTAGGGGTTAATACTTGTAGTTAGATTGCGGCGACGTTGGGGGGGCAGATTAGGGGTTAAAAACTATAATGTAGGGGTCGGCGGTGTTAGGGACAGCAGATTAGGGGTTAATAGCTATAATGTAGGCGGCGGCGGCGATATCGGGTCGGCAGATTAGGGGTTAATACTTGTAGTTAGATTGCGGTGACGTTGGGGGGGGCAGATTAGGGGTTAATAACTATAATGTAGGGGTCGGCAGTGTTAGGGACAGCAGATTAGGGGTTAATAGCTATAATGTAGGCGGCGATATCGGGTCGGCAGATTAGGGGTTAACACTTGTAGTTAGATTGCGGCGACGTTGGGGGGGGCAGATTAGGGGTTAATAACTATAATGTAGGGGTCGGCGGTGTTAGGGACAGCAGATTAGGGGTTAATAGCTATAATGTAGGCGGCGGCGATATCGGGTCGGCAGATTAGGGGTTAATACTTGTAGTTAGATTGCGGCGACGTTGGGGGGGGCAGATTAGGGGTTAATAACTATAATGTAGGGGTCGGCGGTGTTAGGGACAGCAGATTAGGGGTTAATAGTTATAATGTAGGCTTCGGCGATATCCGATCGGCAGATTAGGGGTTAAATAATGTTATTATAGGGTTTGCGATGTGTGGGGGCCTCGGTTTAGTGGTTCATAGGTAGTTTATGGGTGTTAGTGACTTAGTGTACTAAATGGGTGTTAGTGTACTAAAAACATACCGAATTTCGGAACCGAATAGAACCGAATTCAGCCGAATCCGAATAAATCCGAAACAAATTTATTCGGATCCGAATAAATCCGAAACGAATTTATTCAAATTTTGCCGAATCCGATTCGATCCGAACCGAAATTCGAAAAGTCCGAATCGATCCGAACCGAAAACGAACCGAATTTTTTAGCCGTGCACATGTCTAGTTAATGCTGCTTTTTCAGCTTAATGCAAAACTCATAATCTAGCCGAATGTTTGTTCAGGTATACATCTAGCTAGTTCTTAGACAATAATAGATGGGGAAAAAAATACTTTAGAGAAATGTGCTTGTTCATGGATAGTAATGAAATTGTATAAATAAAGTTGGAAAAAACAGAATATCCGCGACATCGATGACTCTTATTTACCAACAGTTTAATGCTCATCGCGCCGTACTTGGCGCGCATGTTTTTGACAGACTGTTTAATAAAATAAACTTTTATGATTCAGAAAGAGCATGCAATTTTAAGACTATTCAATTCACTTATATTATCAAATTGTGCAGTCTTTCTCCAACATAGGTGTGTCCGGTCCACGGCGTCATCCTTACTTGTGGGATATTCTCCTCCCCAACAGGAAATGGCAAAGAGCCCAGCAAAGCTGGTCACATGATCCCTCCTAGGCTCCGCCTTCTCCAGTCATTCTCTTTGCCGTTGTACAGGCAACATCTCCACGGAGATGGCTTAGAGTTTTTTGGTGTTTAAATGTAGTTTTTATTCTTCAATCAAGAGTTTGTTATTTTAAAATAGTGCTGGTATGTACTATTTACTCTGAAACAGAAAAGAGATGAAGATTTCTGTTTGTAAGAGGAAAATGATTTTAGCAACCGTTACTAAAATCGATGGCTGTTTCCACACAGGACTGTTGAGAGGAATTAACTTCAGTTGGGGGAAACAGTGAGCAGACTTTTGCTGCTTGAGGTATGACACATTTCTAACAAGACGTGGTAATGCTGGAAGCTGTCATTTTCCCTATGGGATCCGGTAAGCCATTTTTATTAAATGAGAATAAAGGGCTTCACAAGGGCTTTAAAGACTGGTAGACATTTTTCTGGGCTAAAACGATTGATTTATAAGCATTTTTAATACTTCATAGCTTTGAGGAGTTATTTTATTCTTGGGAATTATGTAAAATAACCGGCAGGCACTGTATTGGACACCTTTTTCACTGGGGGCCTTCTCTAATCATAGGCAGAGCCTCATTTTCGCGCCTCTATTGCACAGTTGTTTTTGGGAAGCAAGGCATGCAGATGCATGTGTGAGGAGCTCAGATACATAGAAAAAGCTTACTGAAGGCGTCATTTGGTATCGTATTCCCCTTTGGGCTTGGTTGGGTCTCAGCAAAGCAGATACCAGGGACTGTATAGGGGTTAAATATAAAAACGGCTCCGGTTCCGTTATTTTAAGAGTTAAAGCTTTCAAATTTGGTGTGCAATACTTTTAAGGCTTTAAGACACTGTGGTGAAATTTTGGTGAATTTTGAACAATTCCTTCATACTTTTTCACATTTTCAGTAATAAAGTGTGTTCAGTTTAAAATTTAAAGTGACAGTAACGGTTTTATTTTAAAACGTTTTTTGTACTTTGTTATCAAGTTTATGCCTGTTTAACATGTCTGAACTATCAGATAGACTATGTTCTGTATGTGAGGAAGCCAAGGTTCCTTCTCATTTAAATAGATGTGATTTATGTGACACAAAATTTAGAGAAAATGATGCCCAAGATGATTCCTCAAGTGAGGGGAGTAAGCATGGTACTGCATCATCCCCTCCTTCGTCTACGCCAGTCTTGCCCACACAGGAGGCCCCTAGTACATCTAGTGCGCCAATACTCCTTACTATGCAACAATTAACGGCTGTAATGGATAATTCTATCAAAAACATTTTAGCCAAAATGCCCACTTATCAGCGAAAACGCGACTGCTCTGTTTTAGAAAATACTGAAGAGCATGAGGACGCTGATGATAATGGTTCTGAAATGCCCCTACACCAGTCTGAGGGGGCCAGGGAGGTTTTGTCTGAGGGAGAAATTTCAGATTCAGGGAAAATTTCTCAACAAGCTGAACCTGATGTGATTACATTCAAATTTAAATTGGAACATCTCCGCGCTCTGCTTAAGGAGGTGTTATCTACTCTGGATGATTGTGAGAATTTGGTCATTCCAGAGAAATTATGTAAGATGGACAAGTTCCTAGAGGTCCCGGGGCCCCCCGAAGCTTTTCCTATACCCAAGCGGGTGGCGGACATTGTAAACAAAGAATGGGAAAGGCCCGGCATACCTTTTGTCCCTCCCCCTATATTTAAGAAATTGTTTCCTATGGTCGACCCCAGAAAGGACTTATGGCAGACAGTCCCCAAGGTCGAGGGGGCGGTTTCTACTCTAAACAAACGCACTACTATCCCTATAGAAGATAGTTGTGCTTTCAAAGATCCTATGGATAAAAAATTAGAGGGTTTGCTTAAAAAGATGTTTGTTCAGCAAGGTTACCTTCTACAACCAATTTCATGCATTGTTCCTGTTACTACAGCAGCGTGTTTCTGGTTCGATGAACTAGAAAAGTCGCTCAATAAAGATTCTTCTTATGAGGAGATTATGGACAGAATTCATGCTCTCAAATTGGCTAACTCTTTTACTTTAGACGCCACTTTGCAATTGGCTAGATTAGCGGCGAAAAATTCAGGGTTTGCTATTGTGGCGCGCAGAGCGCTTTGGCTAAAATCTTGGTCAGCGGATGCGTCTTCCAAGAACAAATTGCTTAACATACCTTTCAAGGGGAAAACGCTGTTTGGCCCTGACTTGAAAGAGATTATTTCTGATATCACTGGGGGTAAGGGCCACGCCCTTCCTCAGGATAGGTCTTTCAAGGCTAAAAATAAACCAAATTTTCGTCCCTTTCGCAGAAACGGACCAGCCCCAAGTGCTACATCCTCTAAGCAAGAGGGTAACACTTCTCAAACCAAGCCAGCCTGGAGGCCAATGCAAGGCTGGAACAAAGGTAAGCAGGCCAAGAAACCTGCCACTGCTACCAAGACAGCATGAGATGTTGGCCCCCGATCCGGGACCGGATCTGGTGGGGGGCAGACTTTCTCTCTTCGCTCAGGCTTGGGCAAGAGATGTTCCGGATCCTTGGGCGCTAGAAATAGTCTCCCAAGGTTATCTTCTGGAATTCAAGGAGCTTCCCCCAAGGGGGAGGTTCCACAGGTCTCAATTGTCTTCAGACCACATAAAAAGACAGGCATTCTTACATTGTGTAGAAGATTAAAAATGGGAGTGATTCATCCTGTTCCATTAGGAGAACAAGGGATGGGATTCTACTCCAATCTGTTCATAGTTCCCAAAAAAGAGGGAACATTCAGACCAATCTTAGATCTCAAGATCCTAAACAAGTTTCTCAAGGTTCCATCGTTCAAAATGGAAACCATTCGGACAATTCTTCCTTCCATCCAGGAAGGTCAATTCATGACCACGGTGGATTTAAAGGATGCGTATCTACATATTCCTATCCACAAGGAACATCATCGGTTCCTAAGGTTCGCCTTTCTGGACAAGCATTACCAGTTTGTGGCACTTCCATTCGGATTAGCCACTGCTCCAAGAATTTTCACAAAGGTACTAGGGTCCCTTCTAGCGGTGCTACGACCAAGGGGCATTGCAGTAGTACCTTACTTGGACGACATACTGATTCAAGTGTCGTCCCTACCACAAGCAAAGGCTCATACGGACATTGTCCTGGCCTTTCTCCGTCAACAAGAGTTCCCTTCTTGGGAACAATAATAGACTCCTTAGAAATGAGGATTTTTCTGACAGAAGCCAGAAAATCAAAACTTCTAAGCTCTTGTCAAGTACTTCATTCTGTTCTTCTTCCTTCCATAGCACAGTGCATGGAAGTAATAGGTTTGATGGTCGCGGCAATGGACATAGTTCCTTTTGCGCGAATTCATCTGAGACCATTACAACTGTGCATGCTCAGTCAGTGGAATGGGGATTATACAGACTTGTCTCCGACGATACAAGTAGATCAGAGGACCAGAGATTCACTCCGTTGGTGGCTAACCCTGGACAACCTGTCACAGGGGATGAGCTTCCGCAGATCAGAGTGGGTCATTGTCACGACCGACGCCAGTCTGGTAGGCTGGGGCGCGGTCTGGGAACCCCTGAAAGCTCAGGGTCTTTGGTCTCGGGAAGAATCTCTTCTCCCGATAAACATTCTGGAACTGAGAGCGATATTCAATGCTCTCAAGGCTTGGCCTCAGCTAGCAAAGGCCAAATTCGTACGGTTTCAATCAGACAACATGACGACTGTTGCGTATATCAACCATCAGGGGGGAACAAGGAGTTCCCTGGCGATGGAAGAAGTGACCAAAATCATTCAATGGGCGGAGACTCACTCCTGCCACTTGTCTGCAATCCACATCCCAGGCGTGGAAAATTGGGAAGCGGATTTTCTGAGTCGTCAGACATTTCATCCGGGGGAGTGGGAACTCCATCCGGAAATCTTTGCCCAAATAACTCAATTGTGGGGCATTCCAGACATGGATCTGATGGCCTCTCGTCAGAACTTCAAGGTTCCTTGCTACGGGTCCAGATCCAGGGATCCCAAGGCGACTCTAGTAGATGCACTAGTAGCACCTTGGACCTTCAACCTAGCGTATGTATTCCCACCGTTTCCTCTCATCCCCAGGCTGGTAGCCAGGATCAATCAGGAGAGGGCATCGGTGATCTTGATAGCTCCTGCGTGGCCACGCAGGACTTGGTATGCAGACCTGGTGAATATGTCATCGGCTCCACCATGGAAGCTACCTTTGAGACAGGACCTTCTTGTTCAAGGTCCGTTCGAACATCCGAATCTGGTTTCACTCCAACTGACTGCTTGGAGATTGAACGCTTGATTTTATCAAAGCGAGGGTTCTCAGATTCTGTCATTGATACTCTTGTTCAGGCCAGGAAGCCTGTAACTAGAAAAATCTACCATAAAATATGGAAAAAATATATCTGTTGGTGTGAATCTAAAGGATTACCATGGAACAAGATAAAAATTCCTAAGATTCTATCCTTTCTTCAAGAAGGTTTGGAGAAAGGATTATCTGCAAGTTCCCTGAAGGGACAGATTTCTGCTTTATCTGTTTTACTTCACAAAAAGCTGGCGGCTGTGCCAGATGTTCAGGCTTTTGTTCAGGCTCTGGTTAGAATCAAGCCTGTTTACAAACCTTTGACTCCCCCTTGGAGTCTCAATTTAGTTCTTTCAGTTCTTCAGGGGGTTCCGTTTGAGCCCCTACATTCCGTTGATATCAAGTTATTATCTTGGAAAGTTTTGTTTTTGGTTGCAATTTCTTCTGCTAGAAGAGTTTCAGAGTTATCTGCTCTGCAGTGTTCTCCTCCTTATCTGGTGTTCCATGCAGATAAGGTGGTTTTGCGTACTAAACCTGGTTTTCTTCCGAAAGTTGTTTCTAACAAAAACATTAACCAGGAGATAGTCGTGCCTTCTTTGTGTCCGAATCCAGTTTCAAAGAAGGAACGTTTGTTGCACAATTTGGATGTAGTGCGTGCTCTAAAATTCTATTTAGATGCTACAAAGGATTTCAGACAAACTTCTTCCTTGTTTGTTGTTTATTCTGGTAAAAGGAGAGGTCAAAAAGCAACTTCTACCTCTCTATCTTTTTGGCTTAAAAGCATCATCAGATTGGCTTATGAGACTGCCGGACGGCAGCCTCCTGAAAGAATCACAGCTCATTCCACTAGGGCCGTGGCTTCCACATGGGCCTTTAAGAACGAGGCTTCTGTTGATCAGATATGTAAGGCAGCGACTTGGTCTTCACTGCACACTTTTACCAAATTTTACAAATTTGATACTTTTGCTTCTTCTGAGGCTATTTTTGGGAGAAAGGTTTTGCAAACCGTGGTGCCTTCCATCTAGGTGACCTGATTTGCTCCCTCCCATCATCCGTGTCCTAAAGCTTTGGTATTGGTTCCCACAAGTAAGGATGACGCCGTGGACCGGACACACCTATGTTGGAGAAAACAGAATTTATGTTTACCTGATAAATTACTTTCTCCAACGGTGTGTCCGGTCCACGGCCCGCCCTGGTTTTTTAATCAGGTCTGATGATTTATTTTCTTTAACTACAGTCACCACGGTATCATATGATTTCTCCTATGCAAATATTCCTCCTTTACGTCGGTCGAATGACTGGGGAAGGCGGAGCCTAGGAGGGATCATGTGACCAGCTTTGCTGGGCTCTTTGCCATTTCCTGTTGGGGAGGAGAATATCCCACAAGTAAGGATGACGCCGTGGACCGGACACACCGTTGGAGAAAGTAATTTATCAGGTAAACATAAATTCTGTTTTTTATATGCACACTATCAGAGGCACCAGCTTCTACTGAGCATGTGCAAGAATTCATGACAGTGAATATGTATAGAAGTCTGTTATTGGCTGATGGCTGTCACATAATACAGGAGGCCATCAAAATGTACTGCTTGTTTCAGATTCAAAGCGAGCATTATTACATTGTCCCTTTAGTGTGCACTGGTTTACTATGCAATGATACTGTATTTAATGGTCCTTTATGTAGATTTTCCCATTATATAGTTTACTAATGTCAGTGGTTTAACTAATTCAAACAGATTATAATGTCTTATAAAATGAAGTAAAAATTCACCTGAGCTGCCATTGTCAGATTTTTTTCCCTGCTTTGTTTGCAATGTGCTGCTGGCAGCCATTTTGCTCACCTCTCTTACTTAATCTGGTGCAGAGTGTGTGATGCTGCTCATTTCCTGCACGCCCTCTTATGGCCAGACTTATGAACTTCATCCATGTGAGACAGGTTGCAGTCTCAGAATTGTGATGTCATCACTTATTATTTAAAGGGCCTCTGTTCAGTATGCTTTGCCCTTGCGTTGTCTCAGACCTGTTTGTGAGTTCCTGTTTTCCAGTACCTGTGTATTACCTGGCTGTCTGACGTCTCTTCTGGTTCCTGATCCCTGCCTTGTTCCTGACTCTGCTGTTCTCCTTGTTCCTGATTCCGGCTCGTCTGACTACTCACTTTGGCTCCTGACTCTGCTCGTCTGACTACCAGCTCTGGCTTTGACTCCTGGCTTGTTATTTGACTTGTGGACTTTTTATTATTTTTTGTTATTAATAAAGGTGTGATTATTTTTGCACTTGATTCGTCTCAGTCTGATTCCTGGCACCCTGACAGCCATATTATGTTTTAACATATGAATTCTGATGAATTGGAATGGGAAGGACTAATTTTATTCAAAATAAATACACAAATTTTATGGTTGCACTGTGGCACAAATATTTCAGTTTGACACAGTTAAAATGTAAAAATTGTTTTGCGCACACTACTTTGATATGCTAAACTTGACACATTTTACACCTTCTCTACCGGGAATGTTAGAGAAAAACACCTGAGAATGCCAAAAGGTCCAGAGAATTGCTATCACTCCTTTAAACAGAAGAGCCCTTGTGTTTTTGATCTACTTATTAAAACTATATATCGTTTTAAAGTAGACAACACAAGGTATTGATCTAGGCCCATTTTGGTATATTTGATACAACTATTTGGCCACTAAATACGATCATATAAACAAATCGTTAACTTTTTCGCAAACTTTGAATGTTTTACAATTAAAAATTATTTACACACAACTACTGCAGTCATAAGATAAATGGTTGTAAAATCTTCTCTGTGATCCCCTTTGTTCAAAAATAGCAGACATGCATGGTTTTGCCATTGATTTTTGTCAATTAGTAGGCTTCGCACCACACTTCTGAAACTCCCAGCAGTGAAAGGTTAATCAGTTAGCTTGTAAGGTTCTTGAAGTTTAGGTATTACCTTCCACCAGACACCTCCCACCCCCTGATCCCTCCAAAACACCTCTCTTCCTCATCCCACTGGTCATCACCATCTAAGGCAGTGATTTTTAACCTTTTTTTTGCCGTGGCACACTTTTTTACATTAAAAAATCCTGTGGCACACCACCATCCCAAAATTTAAAAAAAATCATACATTGTAGCCTAATACAGCATATATATATACACATACACACAAACACACACATACTGTATGTATTGTGCTGTTATGCCATGCCTCCTACAAACTACCCCTGCACTGGGAGTAAAAAACAAGCAATGTTTAAAAAATATGTCACACTGTTGTCAGTCTGCCGTGGCACACCTGAGGATCTCTCACGGCACACTAGTGTGCCACGGCACACTGGTTGAAAAACACTGATCTAAGGTACTGACAGACAGTCTGCATTTTAGGGCTTTCTTTTCTTTTCTTTATATTTCATTTTAAAGAGTTCCCCCAAACAGCTCTTGAACACTTCCCCTTTCACTGCTATTCTCCATGTTTGTTACTGTCAACTTGTCTGCCAGTAACAAATTACTTTTATTCTTTATTTATTGCTTTATTTAATTTATTTTTTACTGTATCCCTTCAACCTCCCCCTATCCCAACATGTGTCAGAGTGTTGGACGCAGGTATTATGTCAACAAAGTACGCTGGGCAATGTACATCCTTCTTTTGAACCTCTAAAAGAGGCACATTTACATAGTTGTGGACTATTACATTAACTTGAATCTTCAGGGCACAATTTAAATCCTAGAATACACCACACTCTTACTTTACTTATAACACATCCTACACCTGCTTCCTTCTGTATTGTACTTTAACACACAGATTCCACAGTTTCCCAGAATCCTCTTATGTGTAAACTGATAATCTTGGGGTGTAGCATTCAGAATGTAGTTATGTTGATGGTTCATATGCGTTTCTCTAAACCAAACTGTAGAAGTTCCATGCAGATGCCACCTTACTAGTGACAATGTAAAACAAAAGATGCAGTTTAAAGTTATATGCTGAAACACGGAAAAGAAACATTTGCTCATTTCATTTTTTTTTAATAGTATGATTTATTTTGTTTGTATTGATACAAATCTGAACCTACTACTTTTATCACTAATCAATTTTTTCTTCAACAAAATAGCTCAACATTCTCCAAGCAATGCACTTTGTCCTGCAGTTTTTAAAAGCATTTTTATTAAATGTATATGCAAGGTGACAAATTCAAACCTGCCCTAATATAACCCAAGCTGTCTGGATCAATAATTTGCTGTGTTTATACATGTTGTTGCCTTTTAGTATTGAAGCTAGAAACATAACAAAACAAAAATGATTTGGCCTAGCTGATCCGTAAAACCATTATAAACAATGTTTTAGTGTGAGAAGAATACATACAGGAAAAAAACTTTTTCCGCTCTTATTTTCTTTTTCACTATAACTAAATCTGTGACAAAAAATACAAAGCTATTAATCTTTCATTAAGTTAAAGGGATGAAAAGGAATCGCTTATAGTATGATTCTTTCTTTGCACCGCAAGCGTGCATACCCCCTACTAACATCAAAAGCCTTGAAGAGAAGTTGGTTAAATTTGTTGGCAATGAACCAGAAACAGGTTTACTTTAGTTTTGTAACATGTTCAGAAAATACATCCTTGGCACAGGGATGCAGAAGAGCAGAGTGTGGCAAAAAAAATATTACAGTATCAATGGGTTATTATATATTCCCATGGGTGTGTGCATAGACCAATTGTGTTCTCATATCTGCAGAAGACAAAGCTATGGCAACTTATTTAAGCATTTAAACAGGATCTCTCTATGTTTCACCAAAACTAACACCAAGCATACAAAATTCATAAAGGCTTAAAGTGAAGATAAAGTTGAGACTCTAGGATCATTCATATATGTAGCCTATGCGCTAATATATGAAGTCGCTAATTTTTAAAAAACAAAAAAAAGAATTGTAAAATTATATTTTTTATATATTACTTTTGCTATTGATAGTGCCGTCGCTCCACCCTTGATTGACCTTCTGGTCAGTGCTCTATCCCATGTAGAAAGAGGCCCCACACAGCTTTCTACATAAGCAGCCAGGCTCACTCCCTATTAACGAAGATGTGCGCATTGTGTTGAGCATGCGCTGTAGATAGAGGGGGCGGTTTGTCTACACTCGTGGCCAGGATTTCAATTGGATGCTGGCGTTTACATCACCATAACAATATATGTGACACAGAGCCGGGCATTCCACTGGACTCTAGGATTTAAGGTTTGCAGTGTCATTATATTGTTTAATATTCAAAATAAAAAAAAATTATGAATTACACATGTTTATTTTTATTGATCTGTCAAATTCTTCTTTTCATATGGCGCAACTTTACCTTTAATTGCCCTATGATGTATAATAGTCGTGTCTAACTATTTAATTGCTGGCAAGATTGACTAGATTTTTGACACAAGAGCGTGCTTCCATAGGCTCCTATGGAGCCTCGTTGTGATGTCGTCATACACGGCATCAGTACTCGAGCAGCACAGATATATATGTAAATGACTACATACATATATATGTATCTGTTAATATGTGTATACACATATTAACACATAAATATATATGTATATAAGCATATGCATATATATTTACAGGGAACACACTTTTTTTGTAACACCCTCACTCCTGCAAACTTTAGCCCCAAAATACTGCCTAGTGCAATAATTTTATTAAGAAATAAAGATGCTGCCATCTTTATTTTTTAATAAAATATACTAGACAGTATTTTGGGGGCGTTTGGGGCATATTTGTAAAATTAACCAGAGGTCTGAGCTCTGGTTAATTTTATAAGCGCTAATTGATACCGTGAACTCACGGTAGCAATAATCAGCCACTTGTGTCTCAGCCAACTGTCAACTTCGTTGTTTCTTCAGTTGGTTCCAGATCTGGACTGTGAAAGGATGGGTGCCTTTCTTCAGGTTTGGCCTCCTGAAAGGATCACTCCCTGGTAGTCAACACAACCATGGTTTTCTCCTCTGTTGAAGATGTGCTCAGCTTGTCTGTGTCTTCTTTACTATCTCCCGTATATACTTGTGGATGCTCAGAACCTTCCTTACCCTTTTTGGACCCTAGATTGTCTGATGCTCCTGGTTGGGGAGATTTTAGGGGACCCTAGTCTTCCGAGAGGCTTTTGTGAGAGACTAGCTCCCTCTTCCATGAATCCTGGGCTCCAGGTACTAGAAATGTATGCTTCAGCCTGGGCCGTCTGGGTTCATTGATGCGTGGGAAGGGACATGCTCCCTTTTTCTTCCTCTCCTCCCATGATTGTGAATTTTCTCACAGAGTTTTTTTCTCAGCGGAAGGCATATCATACAGTCAAACTTTTCAGCCATTTCAGCTGGCCATCTTCCCCTTTGATGGTGTTCCAGCAGGTATTCATCCTTTGTTCTGCTGTTTACTTCATTTTATGAATCCACCCCAATCTTTTTATTCAAGTCTTTGGCATGTCAATTTGATACTTTCTTTTGACTGGCCTTCTAATTCTTCCCTTTCCCTCAAACAGCTTTCAACGAAGTTGGCCATGCTTCTCAAGAGTCTTTTTGATGGGTTTCAGACATTAGAGCTCTAGAAGTTCATAATATCCTTTTTACTCATGAGGGAGTTTCCTTTTCCATTACTCGTAGGACCAAGTCGCTGTCTAAAGTCTTGTTTTACCCTTACTTTGGCTAGGTAGATTAGATGGCTCATGTCTAAAGCTGGAATTCCCACTTTTGGAGCTCAGGGGTGCTGCAGCCACTCATGTTTTTTTTTTTTGTTGGACCGTAGCTTTCAGGATTTGTCAGCTGGTCCTCTGTTTTTTCTCAATTTTATTTTAAGCCTGTGTTTCAATCTGTTCTTTCAGGGTATTAAAAATTCAAAATATGAAGCCTCCTGTCTTGCCATAAAATACAGATTATTCTAACCTTGGTGCCCAAATAATCTAGATTTTATTAAAAAAAAAACTACAAGAAAAACCCAAAAACTGGTGTTTTGTATCTCAGGATGTGTCATGCTCCGTTCTGTGCAGTTGTCGCGTAGCATCACGTTGCTAAGCAACGTGATGTAGGTGTCCTTGCTGGGTGCTCATGATGACATCAGGCGGCTTATGTACTCTCTGGCCTGTGGATCCTCAGTGTCCATTTGTTGCCTCAGACCCTGCTGTAGCTGCCTCCAGACCTGCTTACTGGATTTATCCCTTAAACGCCTGTGATTACCACTACCTGCCTAAGCTACTTAACCTCTGCCTACCTGAACTCTTTAACCTCTTCCTGCCAGAACTGCCTGCTGGAGTAACCTCTTAACTGTCTGTGAGTACTACTGCCTGCCTAAACTGCTTAACCTCTGCCTAACTGAACTCCTTAAACTCTGCCTGCCAGATCTGTTTGCTAGAGTAACCCCTTAACTGTCTGTGAGTATGTCTGCATGTCTAAAATACTTAACCTGCCTTCCTGAATTCCTTAACCTCTGCCTGTCAGACCTGCTTCCTGGAGTAACTCATTTAATGTCTGTGAGTACAATTATCGTCTGCCTAAACTACATTTAGCCACCAATCAGCAAGTGCTACCTAGGTGCTAAACCTAAAATGGGCCAGCTCCTAAGCTTTCATTCCTGCTTTTTAAATAAAAATACCAAGAGAACAAATAAAAAATGATAATAGGAGTAAATTAGAAAGTTGCTTAAAATGGCATGCTCTATCCAAATCATGGAATAAAAATGTGGGTTTAGTATCCCTTTAAGTTGCGTGACTAGATACAGAAATCTTTGGCAAAAAACAAGCAAGTCAATGTCAGCTCTAAAAGTTTATAACAATAAATATAAACCTATGAAAATAAATGCTTTCTTCACAGCCTCTTTGTCATGTATGTATCCATATACCCTTATCCTACATCAGGCAAGGAAAAGAACAATACAAAATAAAGTTAAATGATGAAACCTTTGATTTGGTATCTATTGCAAAGTACAGAAATCATATTTGAAATCACAGAGATAAGAAAGTCCCTATTATTAGTATGGCACTAAAGGTAAGTTATATACTGAAAACACCTTGTAAAAAAGCCAGAGGCGTGGCCAAAATGCATAGAGTTAAGTAAAATAAGAAACATGACACATAAATGAAATGTTATATTTAAGCTTTTGTGAACTGTGCGATTTATTTTTTTATGAACTTGTTATCATGTATATCTGGAACTGATGCAGAATAGCCAATTCAAAAAATATGCATGTCCCTCTATGTAGACACTTGCTCATTGTGTGTAACAACACTGCGCACTAACCAAACCTTGATCCCCAAATTATTAAATAACACCTAACATCTCTACCTCATTAATTTCCTACTTTATGGAAACCATTTCAATGAACCTCATACTCCTCCCACAGCATTAACCCCATACACCTCAGCCCCCTTAGTACAATTAGCCTTTATCTGCAAACCGCAGTGCAAGTTTCCAGGGGCTAATGCAACTTATCCCTTTGCTGAGGTGATAGCAACCACAGAAATTCAGGAAGTTAGTACAACTGTCCTTTGCTAGGAAGGTACCGCACTTTTGCTGACACACTGCTAAATTGACAGCTATGCTGTGCTGGTTTTAGCCAAGCTAGCACCTTATTTTGCCTTTCCTAATTTACTGGTGCAGTGTTTTCAATCTCAGCTGGCTATTGGAGCTATGGAGTCTTGATACAATGTTTAATTGTGAGCTAGGTTAAACTGGTTTGAACCTAGCTTGTGTCTTAATCTGCCTGCCATGACCAGTTGCCAGATCTGACCTTTGTAATAGAGCTGTCTGTCTCAATCTCTTGCCTGTCTCCTACCAAAATTGTCAAGTCACTTGCTACTTCCCTCTTTCTCAAAGATTTTGCAAGCTTCTCTTTACAAACCTCACTGTACCTATGCACGTTAACCAAGATACTATGAATGGCAATGCATGATACAGTGGTGCATACTACATTTTCTCTAAGATCAATTAGAGATTGGCATACATTTAAACATCTGCATAAATATTGTAACATAATATTTATATCCCCCTACTCCTTTTGCATTAGCCATACAGCCTCCAACTGATTGTATCATGCCTGTCTTAAAATAAAAAGGATTGGAGCAGATAAGGCCATTTTAAACAAATAATTTACAAACATGAAGACTGCGTGTTTAAATAAAAATACACAGAAGACCTGACTGGCAGTGATTCATTAACATTCCTGTCCCTTTAATCTGAATTGAGAACATTAATTGCTAAATCATGCATATGCATATATTTTACGGTAGATTTTTTTAAATTGAATAATTAATTAAACTACAAATGAATTATAATTGACAAAAGGATGCCTGAATTAGTATTTTCCTTAAACTTTACAAAGTGCAATGAAACAAAGACTTTTCAGGTCACAGCTTTCTATGAGAGACAGATAAACTATGCTGCTGAGAGCAAGCAAGCTCTGGGAAAAGTTTCAGGTGCTGCAGAAAATGGGCATTAATCATGTATTATTGAAATGCAAGCTGGAGGGTTACATGACAAGTTGAAAAAGGGGAGGGGGGACGCCAACCCAAAAGCCTCAAGAAAGCATTTGTCAGCGAGCCAAGTTTACACAAATCAAACTATTTTTAGAGTAGGGGGGGACTGTGTCTCATTGCAAGTCAGCTAATCAAACAAAAATATCATTACATTGATATGCATATTCAAAGACAAATAGGAAAATCATTTCAGTTAGCTCATGTGTTACATAGTTCAATTTCGATTGCTAGCAGAATGCTTTAAAGCAGAGTTGTCCAACATTTATCCCTATTTTAAAAAAAGAGTCTGACCGAGTAACTCACTTGTGATCACTCAGGGATATATTTACATAATATTTGTTTTGGCTACAGCCTTCAATGATAAACACTGGACAACCCTGTAACCTGTGCACCGTTTGGATTGGTGCATAATTTACAAATGATTTCTAATTGCTGTTACATTTACCTAAATATACTAAAACCTGGGAAATGAGCTATTCTACATATACTTGTAAATATACTGAAAGCAGTCAATTGTATATTAAATATGTGAATCAATGCAAAGCATTTTAAACGTTTGAATTTAAGCATATTCTACATTTAGTGTGAATTTTACAGATAACCAGTGTCCCAAGATATTGACTCCTTTATAATAGCTTTCAAAAAGTATCCTTTGTTCCTCCTATCAATGTATAGGGAAAACAACAAAGCAGACTCCATTTCTGGCAAAGTGGTTTTAATTAACTGTGCCTTGGGTTTTATAAAATGTAAATTTTCTTTCAAGTTCACAATCCATGTGGTAACCTTCCATGCCACCTCCATGAATCTCCGCTGGACATCTAATATTATTCTACAGAAAGGATTTCTCTTTAATCAGCTGAAAACACATTGCGAACAAAAACTCTTCTTATTTAAAAGTTTAACTTTACTTTCATCAATTTATAATCAGAGTTCCTCCGCTATGTTTGATTCCTAACAAACAAGGATAAAAGTCTTGTGCCCCCATTGCTAATGAGATGATAAAACAGCAGGGATCAAGTTTTTAATTACTACAGGCTATGCACTAGAGAGGTACCAATGGTATTTTCTATTGCATGTCTAAGTTGTAACTTCAGGCTTATGACAGTCATGCTGCGTTGCTCTTCCTTTGATGATCTCTCATCTTTGTCTCCTGAGAACATAGGGAAATTCTGGAGCTGGGTTCCTCAGGGCTGAAGCAATTATTGTTGCTACCTGGCACAGGTTCTACCGTGTGATTACTGCCACTTGTGCGTCATCAGTTTGTATATAATATGCGAAAAACTGAGATTATAACAGGAAGCATCTAAGCATCATGGTATAGATTAGAAGTCTGCAGTATCCATTGGAAATGTCATTAAATATGCAATATATGTTACTACCAATGCCTAACAGCTCTAATGCAAGAAAATAATTGTTAATATCCTATCATTGGTTCATTTTGTTGAGTATTGCTTTTAATATTTCTTATATACACTTCTTTATTTTCCTTATTGTCTCATTAATTAATTATGTTTTTTGATTGGTTCCCATCTTAATAACTTGTCAGTATTTTCTTTTTAAAAACTACGTGGAGTTTCAGATTGTTAAATGCTTTTATACTGGAATAAATCATATCACTTTTTCTTCTGAGCCATCTATGGAGTACCAATGTACTAATGTATATTAGGCAACAAGAAGCAATATGGGCCCCATCGTTTCAGGTCCGCCTGAAACAGAAGTTAAGAAGCAGCGGTCATAATACCGCTGCTCCTTAAAGGGACATGAAACCAAATTTTTTTCTTTCATTATTCAGACAGAGTATAACATTTTAAACAACTTTTCTATTTACTTATATTATTTAATTTCCTTCCTTCTCTTGTTATTCTTTGCTTAAAAGTTTATCTAGGCAAGCACAGGAGCAGCAGAGAACCTAGGTTCTAGCTGTTGATTGGTGGCTGCATATATATTGATTGTGATTGGCTCACCCATGTGTTCAGTTAGAAACCAGTAGTGCATTGCTGCTCCTTCAACAAATGATACCAATAGAATGAAACAGATTAGATAATAGAAGTAAATTAGAAAGTTCTTTAAAATTGTATCCTCTATCTGAATCAAGAAAGACATTTTTTGGGTTTCATGCCCCTTTAACTTCTCCGCCACCTTTTAGATGGCAGAATAAAATCATGAGGATTGGCAGCCCCTGCTAGCGGCCGATTGGCCACCAATGAGCAGGGGGCGGCATTGCACAAGCATTTCACCAGAAATGCTTGTGCAATGATAAATGCCGACAGCATAAGCTGTCGGCATTTTGCAAGGTTGAGTGAACATGATTCGCTACAGAAAATCATGTCCGCTCGACCTTTTCTTATATCTACCCCTATATATACATCAAAAATACAATGTACAATATATACCGGTACATCAAAATGCAATGATACATCATCTACATACATAAAAAAACATACTTATCCCATTCATCAAGTTCTGAGCACTACAGGATATCCACATCCAGTATTAGTGATAAAGTAAGATTGAGCAAAAGTGAATCTGAGTTCACAGAAAATGACTGTATAAAAAACTGATGGCATAAACACTTACAGTTATTCCACAGGCATATCCATTTTCCACAACGCCTGAGGTGCACCTTGATTTTACCAACTTCATGGAGGAATTACATATATCTATCTATATCACATGACGTTATGGCTCTCATCTAATTGGTAGTCCTAAATGACTAATGGGGGATCCGCAAGTATATTCAAAATGACCGCAGCTCCTGCTATATATATATGTGACTGTCTGTGTATATTCCATTAATTGTGTCCCGGCCTGTTCTTATTTGCAGTCTTCTTGTATATGTTTCTAACCCTTTGCTCTGCGAGTGCCACAGGGATACATTTTTATGTGAATGTGAGCAAGTCTGTACAGTGACTTGTCATTCCACATACACTAAGATGTCATGCTACTGTGCCGCTTGCCACTGTCTGGAAGCCATAGACTCACTGACAGAAGCTAAGCTCTGTGCAGCATGGATTTAAGCTCACCTTCCCTTTAAGTAGTTAGCCACACCACTAAATTAGCAAATCATTCATGTGACCATCAGCACCAAAGTTTGGTCCATCCCCCTTCCTTCCCCACAGTTCTAACTCATAAGTATATGTAATTATATCACATATAGGCTACCATACCCCTCATTCACTTCTTTTAGGCACTGACACAGCTTATACAGTGGGGCAAAAAAGTATTTAGTCAGCCACCAATTGTGCAAGTTCTCCCACTTAAGAAGATGAGAGAGGCCTGTAATTTTCATCATAGGTATACCTCAACTATGAGAGACAAAATGTGGAAACAAATCCAGATAATCACATTGTCTGATTTGGAAATAATTTATTTGCAAATTATGGTGGAAAATAAGTATTTGGTCACCTACAAACAAGCAAGATTTCTGGTTCTCACAGACCTGTATCTTCTTCTTTAAGAGGCTCCTCTGTCCTCCACTCATTACCTGTATTAATGGCACCTGTTTGAACTTGTTATCAGTATAAAAGACACCTGTCCACAACCTCAAACAGTCACACTCCAAACTCCACTATGGCGAAGACCAAAGAGCTGTCGAAGGACACCAGAAACAAAATTATAGAGCTGCACCAGGCTGGGAAGACTGAATCTGCAATAGGCAAGCAACTTGGTGTGAAGAAATCAACTGTGGGAGCAATAATTAGAAAATGGAAGACATACAAGACCACTGATAATCTCCCTCGATCTGGGGCTCCACACAAGATCTCACCCCGTGGGGTCAAAATGATCACAAGAACGGTGAGCAAACATCCCAGAACCACACGGGGGGACCTAGTGAATGACCTGCAGAGAGCTGGGAGCAACGTAACAAAGGCTACAATCAGTAACACACTACGCCGCCAGGGACTCAGATCCTGCAGTGCCAGGCGTGTCCCCCTGCTTAAGCCAGTACATGTCCAGGCCCATCTGAAGTATGCTAGAGAGCATTTGGATGATCCAGAAGTGGATTAGGAGAATGTCATATGGCCAGATGAAACCAAAGTAGAACTGTTTGGTAGAAACACAACTCGTCGTGTTTGGAGGAGAGAGAATGCTGAGTTGCAACCAAAGAACACCATACCTACTGTGAAGCATGGGGGTGGCAACATCATGCTTTGGGGCTGTTTCTCTGCAAAAGGTAACAGGACGACTGATCCGTGTACATGAAAGAATGAATGGGGCCATGTATCGTGAGATTTTGAGTGCAAACCTCTTTCCATCAGCAAGGGCATTGAAGATGAAACGTGGCTGGGTCTTTCAGCATGACAATGATCCCAAACACACTGCCCGGGCAATGAAGGAGTGGCCTCGTAAGAAGCATTTCAAGGTCCTGGAGTGGCCTAGCCAGTCTCCAGATCTCAACCCCATAGAAAACCTTTGGAGGGAGTTGAAAGTCCGTGTTGCCCAGCGATATCCCCAAAACATCACTGCTCTAGAGGAGATCTGCATGCAGGAATGGGCCAACATACCAGCAACAGTGTGTGACAACCTTGTGAAGACTTACAGAAAACATTTGACCTCTGTCATTGCCAACAAAGGATATATAACAAAAGTATTAGGATTAACTTTTGATATTGACCAAATACTTATTTTCCACCATAATTTGCAAATAAATTCTTTCCAAATCAGACAATGTGATTGTCTGGATCTGTTCCCACATTTTGTCTCTCATAGTTGAGGTATACCTATGATGAAAATTACAGGTCTCTCTCATCTTCTTAAGTGGGAGAACTTGCACAATTGGTCGCTGACTAAATACTTTTTTGCCCCACTGTAAACTATTTTCCACTATCCCCTTCCTGGTCTCCTAACTAATATGTAACTGGTGGGGAAACAATAACTACAAATTGTAGATACAAATAACAGAACAAATGCCAAAGCAGTTGTCTTTCATTAGCCAAAGAACACCAGCATTTAAGCTTGCCATGCTTTGGTAATAACAACAGTCAAGTGGTTAGTTAATTTCACTGTCTGCCTGTGAGATTGCTGAGACAAATGTAGTTCTATTCAATTATTATTATCAGTAATTTGTAGAGCACCAACAAATTCTGCAGCACAAATCCAATGCGATTGCTTTACCATAACAAAACAGATATGCAAATATTTAACTATTACACTCATTTAAAGAACCCATTTTGCAAATGTGTTTCATAACTGTTGCAGTTGATTGATGTGCGAGATATCATTTATTGGGGTCCTTAACACCACTATATATTTTAATGGCAGGGACCTCCACTCTTAATAGGCTGAAAAAGATAGTATAAAGGGACATAAATCCCAAAGATTTTCTTTCATGATTCAGATAGAACTTTCAATTTTAAACAACTTTCCAATTTACTTCTATTATCACATTTTCTTTATTTTCTTGTTACCTTTTGTTGAAAAGCAGGAAGCACGTGTCTACAGCACTATATGGCAAAAGTTTGGCAAAAAAAATTATACAAAAATTATACATTAGCAAGAGCACTAGATGGCAGCACTATTTCCCTAGGCATGTGCACGCTGTCTATCTAGATATCTCTTCAACAAAGAAGAACTTGAGAATTACACAAATTTGATAATAGACGCAAATTAGAAACGTTTTTTAAATTATATTCTCTATATGCTTCATGAAAGAAAAAAATTGGGGATCATGTCCCTTTAACCCCTTAACGACCAAGGACGTACGCCACACGTCCTCAAAAAAAACATAATTTATGCTTACCTGATAAATTTATTTCTCTTGTAGTGAAGTCAGTCCACGGGTCATCCATTACTTATGGAATATATCTCTTCCTAACAGGAAGTTGCAAGAGGATCACCCAAGCAGAGCTGCTATATAGCTCCTTCCCTCACATGTCATATTCAGTCATTCGACCAAAAGCAGACGAGAAAGGAGAAACCATAGGGTGCAGTGGTGACTGGAGTTTAATTAAAATTTAGATCTGCCTTAAAGACAGGGCGGGCCGTGGACTGACTACACTACAAGAGAAATAAATTTATCAGGTAAGCATAAATTATGTTTTCTCTTGTTAAGTGTAGTCAGTCCACGGGTCATCCATTACTTATGGAATACCAATACCAAAGCTAGAGTACACGGATGAAGGGAGGGACAAGGCAGGAACATTAAACAGAAGGAACCACTGCCTGTAGTACCTTTCTCCCAAAAATAGCCTCCGAAGAAGCAAAAGTGTCAAATTTGTAAAATTTTGAAAAAGTGTGAAGTGAAGACCAAGTTGCAGCCTTGCAAACCTGTTCAACAGAGGCCTCATTTTTAAAGGCCCAGGTGGAAGCTACAGCTCTAGTAGAATGAGCTGTAATCCTTTCAGGAGGCTGCTGTCCAGCAGTCTCATAGGCTAAACGTATTATGCTACAAAGCCAAAAAGAGAGAGAGGTAGCCGAAGCCTTTTGACCTCTTCTCTGTCCAGAGTAAACGACAAACAGGGAAGAAGTTTGACGAAAATCTTTAGTTGCCTGCAAATAGAACTTCAGGGCATGGACTACGCCCAGATTATGTAAAAGTCGTTCCTTCTTTGAAGAAGGGTTAGGACACAGTGATGGAATAACAATCTCTTGATTGATATTCCTGTTAGTAACTACCTTAGGTAAGAACCCAGGTTTAGTACGCAGAACTACCTTGTCTGAATGAAAAATCAGATAAGGAGAATCACAATGTAAGGCAGATAACTCAGAGACTCTTCGAGCCGAGGAAATAGCCATCAAAAACAGAACCTTCCAGGATAACAGCTTGATATCAATAGAATGAAGGGGTTCAAATGGAACGCCTTGAAGAACGTTAAGAACTAAGTTTAAGCTCCACGGCGGAGCAACAGTCTTAAACACAGGCTTAATCCTAGCTAAAGCCTGACAAAAAGCCTGAACGTCTGGAACTTCAGCCAGACGTTTGTGTAGAAGAATAGACAGAGCAGAAATCTGTCCCTTTAACGAACTAGCAGATAAGCCCTTTTCTAAACCCTCTTGTAGAAAGGACAATATCCTAGGAATCCTAACCTTACTCCATGAGTAACTCTTGGATTCGCACCAATATAAATATTTACGCCATATCTTATGGTAAATTTTTCTGGTAACAGGCTTCCTAGCCTGTATTAAGGTATCAATAACCGACTCCGAGAAGCCACGCTTTGATAGAATCAAGCGTTCAATCTCCATGCAGTCAGCCTCAGAGAAATTAGATTTGGATGGTTGAAAGGACCCTGAATTAGAAGGTCCCGTCTCAGAGGCAGAGACCACGGTGGACAGGACGACATGTCCACTAGGTCTGCATACCAGGTCCTGCGTGGCCACGCAGGCGCTATCAGAATCACCGTAGCTCTCTCCTGTTTGATCTTGGCAATCAAACGAGGAAGCATCGGGAATGGTGGAAACACATAAGCCATGTTGAAGACCCAAGGGGCTGTCAGAGCATCTATCAGCACCGCTCCTGGGTCCCTGGACCTGGATCCGTAACAAGGAAGCTTGGCGTTCTGGCGAGACGCCATGAGATCCAGATCTGGTTTGCCCCAACGATTAATCAGTTGAGCAAAGACCTCCGGATGAAGTTCCCACTCCCCCGGATGAAAAGTCTGGCGACTTAGAAAATCCGCCTCCCAGTTCTCCACGCCTGGGATGTAAATCGCTGACAGGTGGCAAGAGTGAGACTCTGCCCAGCGAATTATCTTTGAGACTTCCAACATCGCTAGGGAACTTCTGGTTCCCCCTTGATGGTTGATGTAAGCCACAGTCGTGATGTTGTCTGACTGAAATCTAATGAACCTCAGAGTTGCTAACTGAGGCCAAGCTAGGAGAGCATTGAATATTGCTCTTAATTCCAGAATATTTATTGGGAGGAGTTTCTCCTCCTGAGTCCATAGTCCCTGAGCCTTCAGGGAGTTCCAAACAGCGCCCCAGCCTAGAAGGCTGGCTTCTGTTGTTACAATCGTCCAATCTGGCCTGCGAAAGGTCATCCCTTTGGACAGATGTGGCAGAGAAAGCCACCATAGAAGAGATTCTCTGGTCTCTTGATCCAGATTTAGCAGGGGAGACAAATCTGAGTAATCCCCGTTCCACTGACTTAGCATGCACAATTGCAGCGGTCTGAGATGCAGTCGCGCAAATGATACTATGTCCATTGCCGCTACCATCAAGCCGATTACTTCCATGCACTGAGCTACTGACGGGTGTGGAATGGAATGAAGGACACGGCAAGCAGTTTGAAAACTTGACGCTTGAATCAGAATGTCGTCTAGGTACGGAGTCACCGCAATGCCTCGCGGTCTTAGTACCGCCAGAAGTGAGCCCAGAACTTTTGTAAAGATTCTTGGAGCCGTAGCTAATCCGAAGGGAAGAGCTACAAACTGGTAATGCCTGTCTAGGAAAGCAAATCTTAGATACCGATAATGATCCTTGTGAATCGGTATGTGAAGGTAGGCATCCTTTAAGTCCACTGTGGTCATGTACTGACCCTCTTGGATCATGGGAAGGATGGTTAGAATAGTTTCCATTTTGAATGATGGAACTCTTAGGAATTTGTTTAGGATTTTTAAGTCCAAGATTGGTCTGAAGGTTCCCTCTTTCTTGGGAACCACAAATAGATTTGAATAGAATCCTTGCCCGTGTTCCGTCCGCGGAACTGGGTGGATCACCCCCATTAGTAAGAGGTCTTGTACACAGCATAGAAACGCCTCTTTCTTTATTTGGTTTGCTGAAAGATGAAATCTCCCTCGTGGAGGAGAAGTTTTGAAGTCCAGGAGATATCCCTGAGATATGATCTCCAACGCCCAGGGATCCTGGACATCTCTTGCCCAAGCTTGGGCGAAGAGAGAAAGTCTGCCCCCACTAGATCCGTTTCCGGATAGGGGGCCCTCTCTTCATGCTGTCTTAGGGGCAGCAGCAGGTTTTCTGGCCTGCTTGCCCTTGTTCCAGGACTGGTTAGTTTTCCAGCCTTGTCTGTAACGAGCAACAGCTCCTTCCTGTTTTGGAGCGGAGGAAGTTGATGCTGCTCCTGCCTTGAGGTTACGAAAGGCACAAAAATTAGACTGTTTGGCCTTTGATTTGGCCCTGTCCTGAGGTAGAGAATGGCCCTTACCTCCCGTAATGTCAGCGATAATTTCTTTCAAGCCGGGCCCGAATAAGGTCTGCCCTTTGAAAGGAATATTAAGCAATTTAGATTTAGAAGTCACGTCAGCTGACCAGGATTTAAGCCATAGCACTCTGCGTGCTTGGATGGCGAATCCGGAGTTCTTAGCCGTAAGTTTGGTTAAATGTACGACGGCATCAGAAACAAATGCGTTAGCTAGCTTAAGTGCTTTAAGCTTGTTCATAATTTCATCCAATGGAGCTGTGCGAATGGCCTCTTCCAGAGACTCAAACCAGAATGCCGCCGCAGCAGTGACAGGCGCAATTCATGCAAGGGGTTGTAAGATAAAACCTTGTTGAACAAACATTTTCTTAAGGTAACCCTCTAATTTCTTATCCATTGGATCTGAAAAGGCACAACTATCCTCCACCGGGATAGTGGTACGCTTAGCTAAAGTAGAAACTGCTCCCTCCACCTTAGGGACCGTCTGCCATAAGTCTCGTGTGGTGGCGTCTATAGGAAACATTTTCCTAAATATGGGAGGAGGGGAAAAAGGCACACCAGGTCTATCCCACTCCTTGCTAATAATCTCTGTAAGCCTTTTAGGTATAGGAAACACGTCAGTACACACCGGTACCGCATAGTATCTATCCAACCTACATAATTTTTCTGGAATTGCAACCGTGTTACAATCATTCAGAGCCGCTAATACCTCCCCTAGCAATATGCGGAGGTTCTCAAGCTTAAATTTAAAATTAGAAATCTCTGAATCCAGTCTCCCTGGATCAGATCCGTCACCCACAGAATGAAGCTCTCCGTCTTCACGTTCTGCAAACTGTGACGCAGTATCTGACATGGCTCTCACCTCATCCGCGCGCTCTGTCCTTAACCCAGAGCTATCGCGCTTGCCTCTTAATTCTGGCAATTTAGATAATACTTCTGTCATAACAGTAGCCATGTCTTGCAAAGTGATTTGTAAGGGCCTCCCTGATGTACTTGGCGCCACAAAATCACGCACCTCCTGAGCGGGAGGCGAAGGTACTGACACGTGAGGAGAGTTAGTCGGCATAACTTCCCCCTCGTTGTCTGGTGATAATTTCTTTACATGTAAAGATTGACTTTTATTTAAAGTAACATCAATGCAATTAGTACACAAATTTCTATTGGGTTCCACATTGGCCTTTAAACATAGTGAACAAAGAGATTCATCTGTGTCAGACATGTTTAAACAGACTAGCAATGAGACTAGCAAGCTTGGAAATACTTTTCTAAATAAATTTACAAGCAATATAAAAAACGCTACTGTGCCTTTAAGAAGCACAAAAAACTGTCACAGTTGAAATAACAATGAACCAAAATAGTTATAGCAACCAATTTTTCACAGTAAATGTATTAAGTTAGCAAAGGATTGCACCCACCAGCAAATGGATGATTAACCCCTTAATACCCAAAAACGGATAACAATTTAATAATTAACGTTTTTATCACAGTCAAAACACACTGTCACAGGTCTGCTGTGACTGATTACCTCCCTCAAAATGAATTTTGAAGACCCCTGAGCTCTCTAGAGACGATCTGGATCATGGAGGATGAAGTAGACAGATTGTGACTGAATTTTTACTGCGCAAAAAAACGCTAAAATAGGCCCCTCCCACTCATATTACAACAGTGGGGAAGCTCAGATAACTGTTTCTATGCAAAAAACAAAGATGGCCATGTGGTAAAAATCATGCCCCAATAAGTTTTATCACCAAGTACCTCACAAAAAACGATTAACATGCCAGTAAACGTTTTAAACATACATTTTAAAAGTTATGAAGTGTTATTAATAAGCCTGCTACCAGTTGCTTTTACTGCAGTTAAGGCTCATACATTACTTCAGTATTAACAGTATTTTCAGAGTCAATTCCATTCCTTAGGAAAAAATACATTCAGTGTACACACACTCATCAGCCTAATACCAGTCGCTATCACTGCATTTAAGGCTGAACTTACGTTACATTGGTATCAGCAGTATTTTCTCAGTCAATTCCATTCCTCAGAAAAATAATTTACTGCACATACCTCTTTTGCAGGGGGGCCCTGCATGCTATTCCCCTTTTCTGAAGTTACCTCACTCCTCAGATGAGAACAGCCAGTGGATCTTAGTTACGTCTGCTAAGATCATAGAAAACGCAGGCAGATTCTTCTTCTAATGCTGCCTGAGAACAAACAGCACACTCCGGTGCCATTTAAAATAACAAACTTTTGATTGAAGAAATAAACTAAGTTAAAAAACACCACAGACCTCTCACAGCGACCTATCTTTAGTTAGGCTGCAAGAGAATGACTGAATATGACATGTGAGGGGAGGAGCTATATAGCAGCTCTGCTTGGGTGATCCTCTTGCAGCTTCCTGTTAGGAAGAGATATATTCCATAAGTAATGGATGACCCGTGGACTGACTACACTTAACAAGAGAAAATACACTTAATGACCGAGGACGTGTGGCATACGTCCTTGGTCTGGAAAGCAGCTGGAAGCGATCCTGCTCGCTTCCAGTTGCTTTCCGGTTATTGCAGTGATGCCTCGATATTGAGGCATCCTGCAATAACCTTTTTTAGCAATCCGGTGCAGAGAGAGCCACTCTGTGCGCTACACCGCTACACTACAGAAAAATTATGTATGATAAGTTGCAAAAAATATTTTTAACTATGTAAAAATAAATTAGTCAGGGGGTGGGGGATTGGTCTGTGGCGGGGGGGAAGCTACACTACAGAAAAACAGGAAGAAAAAAAAAAACATTTTTTTGCAAACTGGGTACTGGCAGACAGCTGCCAGTACCCAAGATGGCCCCCAATAAGGCAGAGGGGGAGGTTAGAGAGCTGTTTTGGGGGGGATCAGGGAGGTTGGGGGCTAAGGGGGGATCCTACAAAGTAGCATATGTAAATATGCTAAAGATGTATTTTATTTTTTTTAAAAAAACTTTTATTTTAGTACTGGCAGACTTTCTGCCAGTACTTAAGATGGCGGGGATAGTTGTGGGGTGGGGGAGGGAAGGGAGCTGTTTGGGAGGGATCAGGGGGTCTGATGTGTCAGGTGGGAGGCTGATCTCTACACTAAAGCTAAAATTAACCCTGCAAGATCCCTACAAACTACCTAATTAACCCCTTCACTGCTAGCCATAATACACGTGTGATGCGCAGCAGCACTTAGCGGCCTTTTAATTACCAAAAAGCAACGCCAAAGTCATATATGTCTGCTATTTCTGAACAAACGGGATCCCAGAGAAGCATTTACAACCATTTGTGCCATCATTGCACATGCTGTTTGTAAATAATTTCAGTGAGAAACCTAAAATTGTGAAAAATTTAGCGTTTTTTTTTATTTGATTGCATTTGGTGGTGAAATGGTGGCATGAAATATACCAAAATGGGCCTAGATCAATACTTGAGGTTGTCTACTACACTACACTGAAGCTAAAATTAACCCTAGAAGCTCCCTACATGCTCCCTAATTAACCCCTTCACTGCTGGGCATAATACACGTGTGGTGCGCAGTCGCATTTAGCAGCCTTCTAATTAGTAAAAAGCAAAACCAAAGCCATATATGTCTGCTATTTATGAACAAAGGGGATCCCAGAGAAGCATTTACAACCATGTATGCTATAATTGCATAAGTTTTTTGTAAATAATTTCAGTGAGAAAACTAAAGTTTGTGAAAAAAATTGTAAAAAAGTGAACAATTTTTTTTATTTGATCGCATTTGGCGGTGAAATGGTGGCATGAAATACACCAAAATGGGCCTAGATCAATACTTTGGGATGTCTTCTAAAAAAAAATATATACATGTCAATGGATATTCAGGGATTCCTGAAAGATATCAGTGTCCCAATGTAACTATCGCTAATTTTGAAAAAAAGTGGTTTGGAAATAGCAAAGTGCTACTTGTATTTATGGCCCTATAACTTGCAAAAAAAGCAAAGAACATGTAAACATTGGGTATTTCTAAACTCAGGACAAAATTTAGAAACTATTTAGCATATGTTTTTTTTTTGGAGGTTGTAGATGTGTAACAGATTTTGGGGGTCAAAGTTAGAAAAAGTGTGTTTTTTTCCATTTTTTCCTCATATTTTATAATTTTTTTTATAGTAAATTATAAGATATGAGGAAAATAATGGTATATTTTGAAAGTCCATTTAATAGCGAGAAAAACCGTATATAATATGTGTGGGTACATTAAATGAGTAAGGGGAAAATTACAGCTAAACACAAACACAGCAGAAATGTAAAAATAGCCTTGGTCCCAAATGGACAGAAAATGGAAAAGTGCTGTGGTCATTAAGGGGTTAAGAGAGTATCAATGGCACTACAAGACCCCTCAGCACCCTAACAAGTGTCTACATATCCAGCGCATTGTCTGAAAAATCTGACTTTCGGCCTCTATAGGAAGAGAGTGGCAATAGTGATTTTTACATCAGAAATTGTATTTTTTTTGCAGTCAAAAGAATCACAATAAATAATGAATAGATATTGCAATTATTTAAAATTTGCAATTGTACTACTATTTTACTCCCAATTTAGACCTGTTGTTTATCACCTGTTGTTCATCTACTTCCAGTATTTTAGTAGCACAAAACTAAAAAATAATTTAGACTCTTCTTGGATCTAATAAGTTAATTTCTCTCTCTAATTTGTCTCCCTTTACACATTTCCAAGAAGTTTCTAATATATAATTTCAAGTGTGTGTCACATTTTATCCTTGAATTGGCTGGACAGCTCATGACTTAAAGGGACACTAAACCCAAATTTTTTCTTTTGTGATTCAGATAGAGCATGGTATTTTAAGCAATTTTCGAATTTACTTCTATTATCAAATTTTAAAGATAGCAAGAGAACAAAGAAAAATTGATAATAGGAGTAAATTAGAAAGTTGCTTAAAATTGCATGCTCTGTCTGTTTCACTAAAGAAAAAAAAGTGGGTTCAGTGTCCCTTTAATGTCAAAGCAAAAACATTTTAAGTATGTGTACAATTTATAGCACTGGTTTTCAAACCTGTCTTCAGGCCTCCCCGACAGACCACATTTTCAGGATTACCTTGGGTGAGAGAAGGTAAAATAACCATGTTGATTATTTCACCTGTGCTCTAGTTCAAATAAACTCAAAATCTGGCCTGTTAAAGAGGCCTGAAGATAGGTTTGAAAACCAGTGATTTATAGAAATGCTGCTAAACTGTGACCTAAATTATGACACAGAAATTGATTTTTTGTGCTTGTGTATTACATATTACAATATTTCGCTTCCAATCAAAGGCCAGCATACATTTAATTAAGTCACTAACTAGAGTTGCCACGATTCTTGGAAACAAATATCAGCTATGCTAATTAGCGTAAATAATTATACAGCATTACTCAGTAATGAGATGATTTGTGAAGATCACCACAGTGATTGACCAGTCGCAAGTATCAAGGCAAAGTATATCAAGGTAAATGTCAGGGCTGGCAGCACAAATTGAGAAACTGGACTAACAAAACTTCTGCAATGATAATGCACAATCTAAGAACACCAATCAATAACTTAACACCTGAATGCGATGTAAATAATAACATGGCCTCTGAAAATCCAAATGGTGCAAAATGTTACATGTGTTAAACAATCGGCGACTGGCAATGACCATGCACAGACAAGTACACAAAAGTGTCACCTCTCTACACAGAGGAAGCTCAACAACTTGATGAACTTAAAGGGACATAAAACCCAAATTTTTTCTTTCATGATTTAGAAAAACTTTCTATTATCTAATTTGCTTTATTCTTTTGATATACTTTGCTGGAAAGCATATCTAGATAGGCTCAGTAGCTACTGATTGGTTGCTGCCTCATGTGATTGGCTCAACGATGTGCATTGCAATTTCTTTAACAAAGGATATCTAAAGACTTAAGCAAATTAGATAATAGAAGAAAATTGGAATGTTGTTTAAAATTGTATTCTCCACTTGAATCATGAAAGAAAATGTTTGGGTTTAGCGTCCCAAGTTGACGGAACCAAGTTTGTTGAGGAGTGAGTGTTGTGATTGGTAATTAAAGAATTGTGGATACAATTAATGCAGAAGTTTGAGAATCCCATAAACCTGGACTGCTTTCAACAAAATATTCCAATTGAACGAAAAAAAAGTTGATAAAAGAAGTAAATTGAAAGTTGTTTAAAATTGTGTGATCTGATTCATGAAAGAAACATTTTGGGCCAGATTACAAGTGGAGCGATATCTGATTTCCATGTTAATTTGCTCAAATTACAAGTTGAAAGTAAATGCGAACGCGGTTTATGCTAGAATAATTACCACAACCTCAGAGCTCTGGTTAACTGTTAAGCTCAAATAAAAAGTGTCACAAAACAAAAAAATACATTACACAATATAGTTACACTCATAATAACACCATCTATAAAGAATATTTAAAAAAAATATTGCACACAAAAGTTATAAAGGCAAAGGGCTTTAACATAGACATATCTATATATAATGTTATATATATATATATATATATATATATATATATATATATATATATATATATATATATATATATATATATATATATATATATATATATATATAGAGGTATAGATATATATTGTATCCAAAATACCTTCTATTTATTATTATGAATAAATAAAACATATTCTGCTATGTGAAGAACATTGCAATGTGAAATATTCCTATTTTCATGTCAGGTTAGCGCACTTGAGAATATGGGTTCGGGTTAGCGCACAAGTGGGGTGTCTTTTTCCACTTTTTTTCTCCATTAACTTCCATAGGGGAATAGGCGCGCATGTGATATTCTAAGTTTCTTTTTTGCGAGCAACAGGTTAGCGTGCAAGCGATAACTTTTTACTTTCAACTTATAATACGAGCACATCCTGACCCAAGCAAAAAGTTTACTTCTAGTGCAGTTAGCACAAGAGCGAAAGCGCTAAATAGTGTGCCACTCATAATCTGCCCTTTGTATTTCATATGCTTTTGAACTTTTTGCTAAAAAATCTATGCAGCTCACGTTTGCTTCTTTTTCAATTCCACTCCAATTGATTTCAATAGTGACTATTTAAAGTTAAGCTACCTGAATTTGAAATGTAATATAACAGAAAAAACTATAAGAAACAAACATTTCAATTTTTAAAGTGATTGTAAATCCTAGCATTTGTGAAACGCTAGGATTAACAATTGGGACAAATAAAGGGGAGTTTCAGTCATGAAGTATAAAATACTTCATGCTGAAAGCTTCTTTATTTGTTGGAAGCGTTCGCAGCACTGAAATGCTCAAGCAGCCCACGGCAGAACGCTTTTTGCTTTGAGGTGACGTTTCCACCTCTTAGCAAATAGCCGTGCATTCCAACTGGTGCCAAGACTGATAGCCCGCACGGCTATTGGCTAAGAAGTGTAAACGTCACCTTTCAGCAAAATAGCCTTCTGCTGTTGGCTGCCTGAGCAGCTCAGTGCGGTGAACGCTTCCAACAAATAAAGGAGCTTTTAGCATGAAGTATTTTATACTTCATGACTGAAAGTCTCCTTTATTTATTCCAGTTGTAAGTCCTAGCGTTTCACAAACACAAGGATTTACAATCACTTTAAGGGATTTTCTAATGTTTTCAAAGACATTCACAGAAACAAAAGATACACAGGCAAAGTAAAAGTAAAACATCGCAGCTAATTGATTAAATATTGATAATGATTTCCTAGTTTGTTTGAATATATTATGGGCCAGATTATGAGTGAAGCTCAAACATTTTGCACGCAAGCGATAAGGGGTTTTTAGCGGGTGTTTGTCGAGCTTACCACTGGTATTACGAGTTGAAAGTAAACACGATCGTTTGAATGCAATTACTATTTACACTAGAATGATTACAGCGATTTTAGAGCTCTGGTTAACTGTTTCCCCAAAACTAAAAAGTTGCACAAAACACATCAAAAATACATTACAAAGTATAGTTGCACTCATAATAACATTTTCTAATAAAAAGTATTCAATAAATATTGCACAAAAAAGTTATAAAGGCTCACAGATATAAGGTCTCAGGTGTTAGAAAAAAAAAGGCAGGCAAAGCATCTTTAAAAATGTATATGTTAGTATATATATAAATGTTTATATATGTGTACAAATGTATTTATGTATTTATAAATGTATTTACAGACAAATAAATACATATGTATACATAGTCTGATGAAGGGGACAGTTGGCTCCCCGAAAACGTCACTGTACACAATAAACTATTGTTTTTTTCAAAGTCCAACGAGTGCGGATCTATTACTTGGAATTGGATATTATTATTCCTGACACCCTGGCTCGTGGTGAGAGTGCAAATCCCTATGAACTTTCGTATATATATACATATATATATATATATATATATATATATATATATATATATATATATATATATAGTGCATTGGAGCCCTTTGCAGTTAAGTAGATGTAGATATTCATTTTTAATAAAGTGTTAAAGTGTATATTTACTGTAAATATTTCACATTCAAGTGTTTTGCACATAGCAGAATATGTTCTATGTATTTTTAAATAGATATTCCTATATATGTCTGTATATATCTTAAATATAATCATCTATGTATATATATATATTTGTGTATATATATATTGTACATACAACCCATCAGATATATATAGAAATATTTATTTATTAAAAAATAGAACATATTCTGCTATGTGAAAAACTTTGGAATGTGAAATATTCATATTTTTAAACGGGTTAGCGTACTTGAGAATATGCGATTGTTTTGTTTTCCACTTTTTTGCTCCATTGACTTCTACTTACTGCTTACTTTTAACTCATAATACAAGGACAACCGGATGAGCAGGAGCGTTAATTAGCGCTCCACTTGTAATCTGGCCCTAAATCAATTCATGACATGCATGCAAGTAACAATTTCATTTATTTTGACTAGATTTACAATAAACAATATGCAATTTCAACTTCAGTCAAAAATGAACATTCTCATGATCAATAATCAAGTGAAAAGTGTTTTTTGATGGACTGGATGACCAATGTCAAATTCTGTTAAATATTGAGCGACCTTCTTTTTCAAATAAAGATACCAAGAGGATGAAGAAATATTGATAATAGGAGTAAATTAGAAAGTTGCTTAAAATTGCATGCTCTATCTGAATCACAAAATAAATGTTTTGGGTTCTGTGTCCTTTAAAAGAACAAGCTATTTCAGTGACTTTATTTCCAGCCCAAATTAAATGATCAGTGAAGTCTGCAGCAGCGGTGCAAGTGCACCTGTTTCTATTGTCTACTCCCTTGTTAAAGCTGGTTAGAGCAAATGTTGATTGGTGTACTATTCTCGTCTAAGATCCAAGCCTACTAAGTTTTACTCAATATTGGGTCTGATGAAATATACAGTATATATGACCTAAACTTTACTAACAATCTGTTTATTACATGTATTTATCAATCACAATATATTACTGATATAGGCTAAATATGACTTAGCCAAATCTAAAATGTTCAAATTTCATGGACCTTTAAATATTTGAGATAGTAAGATACACATTGCCTGAATGTTGTTTGTACCAATCAGGAAAAAGCACTTTATATATGAATGAATATTAATGAGTAATGATTCAGTGTCCATGAGGAAGTCATAAGCGAAACATGTCAGATCTTTTCTTGTCTGTTCTCCTGCAAGATGGAGTGTTTTTAAATTTGTGTTTTGTTTCTATGTATGCTGGCTATAATTAAACAAAAGAAAAACGGCTAGATTACGAGTTTGGCGTTAGCCTTAAAAAGCAGCGTTAAGGGGTACTAACGCTGCTTTTTAACGCCCGCTGGTATTACAAGTTTGGCAGGTACAGGTGTACCGCTCACTTTTCTTCCGCGACTTTTCCAAATCGCAAATCCCCTTACGTCAATTGCGTATCCTATCTTTTTAATGGGATTTGGCTAACGCCAGTATTACAAGTCTTGGAAGAAGTGAGCGGTACAGCCTCTACCTCCAAGACTCCTACCGCATTTAAAAGTCAGTAGTTAAGAGTTTTATGGGCTAACGCCGGAACATAAAGCTCTTAACTAAAGTGCTACAAAGTACACTAACACCCATAAACTACCTATTAACCCCTAAACTGAGGCCCCGCCACATCGCAAACACTAAAATAATTTTTTTAACCCCTAATCTGCCGACCGGACATCGCCGCCACCTACATTATACCTATGAACCCCTAATCTGCTGCCCCTAACATCGCCAACACCTACATTATAGGTATTAACCCCTAATTTGCCGCCCTCAACATCACCGCCACCTGCCTACAATTATTAACCCCTAATCTGCCGACCGGACATCGCCGCCACTATAATAAATGTATTAACCCCTAAACCACCGCACTCCCACCTCACAAACACTATAAAATTTGTTATTAACCCCTAATCTGCCGTCCCTAACATCGCCGCCACCTACCTACAATTATTAACCCCTAATCTGCCGCCCCCAACGTCGCCGCTACTATATTAAATGTATTAACCCCTAAACCTAAGTCTAACCCTAACACCCCCCTAACTTAAATCTATTTTTAATAAATCTAAATAAAATTACTACAATTAAATAAATTATTCCTATTTAAAACTAAATACTTACCTATAAAATAAACCCTAATATAGCTACAATATAACTAATAGTTACATTGTAGCTATTTTAGGATTTATTTTTATTTTACAGGCAACTTCGAATTTATTGTAACTAGGCACAATAGTTATTAAATAGTTATTAGCTATTTTATAACTACATAGATAAAATAAATACAAATATACCTGTAAAATAAACCCTAACCTAAGTTACAATTATACCTAACACTACTCTATAATTAAATTAATTACCTAAACTACTTACAATTAAATACAATTAAACAAACTAAATTACGGGGAAAAAAACACTAAATTACAGAAAATAAAAAAGAAATTAATATTTTAAACTAATTACACCTAATCTAATCCCCCAAAATAATAAAATTCCCTACCCTACACTAAATTACAAATAACCCTTAAAAGGGCCTTTTCCGGGGCATTGCCCCAAAGTAATCAGCTCTTTTACCAGCCCTTAAAAGGCTTTTTGCGGGGCATTGCCCCAAAGTAATCAGCTCTTTTACCTGTAAAAAAAAAAAAATACCCCCCCCCCACATTAAAACCCACCACCCACATACCCCTACTCTAAAACCCACCCAATCCCCCCTTAAAAAACCTAACACTAACCCCCTGAAGATCACCCTACCTTGAGCCGTCTTCACCCAGCCGGGCCGAAGTCTTCATCCAATCCGGCAAGAAGAGGTCCTCCAGAGGGTCCGAAGTCTTCATCCTATCCGGGCAGAAGAGGACATCCAGACAGGAAGAAGTCTTCCTCCAAGCGGCATCTTCTTTCTTCATCCTTCCAGAGCAGAGCGGCACCACCTTGAAGACCTCCGACGCGGAACATCCTCCTTGACCAACTACTAGACGACGAATGACGGTTCCTTTAAATAACGTCATCCAAGATGGCGTCCCTCGAATTCCGATTGGCTGATAGGATTCTATCAGCCAATCGGAATTAAGGTAGGAAAAATCCAATTGGCTGATCCAATCAGCCAGTCAGATTGACCTCGCATTCTATTGGCTGATCGGAACTTCAATCCGATTGACTGATTGAATCAGCCAATCGTATTTTTCCTACCTTAATTCGAGGGACGCCATCTTGGATGACGTCATTTAAAGGAACCGTCATTCGTCGTCTAGTCGTCGGTCAAGGAGGATGTTCCGCAACGGAGGTCTTCAAGGTGGTGCCGCTCCGCTCCGGAAGGATGAAGAAAGAAGATGCCGCTTGGATGAAGGCTTCTTCCGGGCTGGATGTCCTCTTCTGCCCGAATAGGATGAAGACTTCAGACCCTCTGGAGGACCTCTTCTTGCCGGATTGGATGAAGACTTCGGCCCGGCTGGGTGAAGACGGCTCAAGGTAGGGTGATCTTCAGGGCGTTAGTGTTAGGTTTTTTTAAGGGGGGATTGGGTGGGTTTTAGAGTAGGGGTATGTGGGTGGTGGGTTTTAATGTTGGGGGGTATTGTATTTTTTTTACAGGTAAAAGAGCTGATTACTTTGGGGCAATGCCCTGCAAAAAGCCCTTTTAAGGGCTGGTAAAAGAGCTGATTACTTTGGGGCAATGCCCCGCAAAAGGCCCTTTTAAGGGCTATTTGTAATTTAGTGTAGGGTAGGGAATTTTATTATTTTGGGGGGCTTTGTTATTTTATTAGGGGGATTAGATTAGGTGTAATTAGTTTAAAATATTGTAATTTCTTTTTTATTTTCTGTAATTTAGTGTTTGTTTTTTTTCGTAATTTAGTTAGGTGTAATTGTAACTTAGGTTAGGGTTTATTTTACAGGTATATTTGTATTTATTTTATCTAGGTAGTTATTAAATAGTTAATAACTATTTAATAACTATTGTGCCTAGTTAAAATAAATACAAAGTTGCCTGTAAAATAAAAATAAATCCTAAAATAGCTACAATGTAACTATTAGTTATATTGTAGCTATATTAGGGTTTATTTTATAGGTAAGTATTTAGTTTTAAATAGGAATAATTTATTTAATTATAGTAATTTTATTTAGATTTATTAAAAATAGATTTAAGTTAGGGGGGTGACTTAGACTTAGGTTTAGGGGTTAATACATTTAATATAGTAGCAGCGACGTTGGGGGCGATTAGGGGTTAATAATTGTAGGTAGGTGGCGGTGATGTTAGGAACGGCATATTAGGGGTTAATAACAAATTTTATAGTGTTTGCGAGGCGGGAGTGCGGCGGTTTAGGGGTTAATACATTTATTATAGTGGCGGCGATGTCCGGTAGGCAGATTAGGGGTTAATAATTGTAGGTAGGTGGCGGCAACGTTGGGGGCGGCAGATTAGGGTTTAATAAATATAATGTAGGTGTTGGCGATGTTAGGGGCAGCAGATTAGGGGTTCATAGGTATAATGTAGGTGGCGGCGATGTCCGGAGCGGAAGATTAGGGGTTAATAATATAATGCAGGTGGCAAGGATGTCGGGGGCGGCAGATTAGGGGTTAATAAGTGTAAGATTAGGGGTGTTAGACTCGAGGTTCATGTTAGGGTGTTAGGTGTAGACTTAGAAAGTATTTCCCCATAGGAAGCAATGGGGCTGCGTTAGGAGCTGGACGCTGCTTTTTTGCAGGTGTTAGGTTTTTTTCTGCCGTCTCAGCCCCATTGTTTCCTATGGGGAGATCGTGCACGAGCACGTTTTAGCCAGCTTACTGCTACCGTACGCAACGCTGGTATTACAGTGAGAAGTGGCGCTAAATTTGCTCAACGCTCACTTTTCTGAGGCTAACGCAGCCATTCAGAAAACTTTCAATACCAGCATTGTTTAAAGTGAGCGCTGGAAAAAAAAGGCTTGTTAGCAACACACGGCTTTACCGATAAAACTCGTAATCTAGCAGAAAGTGTTTTATCATTTGGAAGTTAACCATATCTACCCTTATTTTGATAATGTGTTTCAAAAACTATGGGTGTTAAGGAGACTCACTTTGCTGTTTAAAACAGATTACTGACTAATATTTATTTGTTCTATGTACATTGCACCCACTTCAATTGTGCATAAAATGATTATTTAGTAATTAGTAGTAGCTCATAAAAAATAAAACAATCACTTAAAAAAAAGTCAAAGTGAATACATGAGTGAAATGCTTGCAGTCACTTTTTTGCTAAATCTTATATATAAGTAGTTGTTTACAATACAATATAAAAATATATATTTTTTTCTTTTTTTTTTTTTTGTTGGAGATTAGCCTGGATTGCTACTGCATTCTGTCCCCTGCTATGTGGAATTGTATTTCTTGTTTCTTTCTGTCGCTGACCCAATTAAAAGGAGAAAATCTGTTTTAAGTCTTGCTTTGTGAAAACGGTTGTGCACACACTGAACCCTTATCATTTTAATTTGAAACTTCTTTGTAGCCTTTACCGAGATAATATCCAAGTCACAATAAAGGAATAATATGGAAAGAAAGAAAATATTTTGAGCTTTAATATCAATCTTTTCACGTCTAACTCCTTCCTACATAACTCTTTTCCACTTCAAATCTTGTTTGAATAGCTGACTCCCACCTAAAATTCTCATTTGTGTTTCAAATGGATGTTTCATACGCGTTGATTGGTTTTTGTCTGGGACCTCAACAGCTTAGAGTCCAGCACTCAGCTTGAGACCTACAGATTATTCATCAACATCCCAGGCAGGGGGGATCATACTCACTTTCTCTACCAAGTGGACAAGTACTCTTTTCTTCCCTTTCTCAATGCTTTTTTCACATAACTATTTTACATCTACAAAAGGTATGTTATTATATACAAAACTAGATCATACTGCAGCACAGACATAGCATATTTCGAATGTAAATAGCATAGTATTCTGAAAAAAGCACAATAGCCCTTATTCCAATCACTTTGAATTCATCTTTACTGGTCTTTTGGCTTTCTTTTTCATGGCATTTCAATCCACTAGAATCCATTAGAAATACATTTTACTGTAGTTGAAAAATAAAATGCTGTATTTAATTATAGCATTTCATTTGAAATTTACTTTGGTAATGTGTTTAATTCCTTCAAAAAGATTAACCAAATAGTCAAAGTTGTTCTCCTTAAACACACTCATTTTGCTGCAGATGAGGATATGACCAGTAACTGGAGCATACACAGGTATGTCTTCTCCTGATTGTCTCACCAGCTGTATTATTTCCTGTAGCTGCATAGGGAGCACAACTTTGAATGTATAGTTATACCCTTTGCAGGGTTTAAGCACATTCATAAGAGCCTGCATCTTTAAACTGCTGCTTCCTAACCTCTCCACCTCAGAGTTGGCAGAAATAAAACATCTCAGCCACATATGTCTGCAATGATTGATAAACCTTGCTCTCATACAATTGATTTCTGGAGAGCAGAACATCTGGCTAAACAAGGTTGCTTCTACAATCATACGGCTAGATTACGAGTTCTGCGTTAGCTTTAAAAAGCAGCGTTAAGGGGTCCTAACGCTGCTTTTTAACGCCCGCTGGTATTACGAGTCAGGCAGGAAAGGGTCTACTATACTGTAAAAACCTAATCACTGAAGGGGGCGCTCAAGATGTAGTATAATCAATAATCTAGAACAAAAGTATATATGATGGGGCAATGTTAAGCTATCATAGATGAGTATATACACAATAAAGGCAGAAAACAGTAAATTCTTAGATACTGTAGTGAAAATACACTTGCAATTGTGAAAAATTAGACAGTCTTTATACGTTCTTCAAAGGATAACGATTGCTGTAGCGGCTGCCTCCTCCTCACTGAATGGTCCAGGTGGTACTATATAAGATAAAACAGAATGGAGGGGCGCCTCATGTGTGGTATCATCTATTAATTAACAACGAGTAACAGAACTATTGCCAAATGGGTACTCACAAATTTGGAGAGCACACTTATGTGCTGGTAGGGGCGGGCTGCAGAATTAGAAAGGTGTGACAGCTCACCCACTTGAAGGCGCTCTTGGCGTAAGATGGTGGTGCTATAAGGGAGACAAGAAATACGGGCACCACATGTGCAGACTATTAATGGTACAACCACAACAGATTCCTTAATGTGGAGGGTACTCACATATTCCCAGAGCACACCAATGTGCTTGTAGAAGCAGGCTGCAGATTGGTAGAGGTGTGGCAGCTCACCCAAACTCTAGGTATCTTGATATTTGTATGATAATGTGTTCCCTCAGGTGCTAGGCTGGTCTCTCATATGTGAACAATGGCAGATGGTGGGTAGAAATGAATCCACTCAAAGGATAAAAGATATATCCAAATTTATTTAAAAAAGCATAAAAGTTTAAAAACAACAGCACAATGATTGCTGATGAGAGTGGATAACACGGTGTCCAATAATCACCCAAAAAAGGAAAGGGTCTACCGCTCACTTTTCTTCTGCAACTTTTCCCTACCGCAAATCCCCTTACGTCAATTGCGTATCCTATCTTTTTAATGGGATTTGGCTAGCGCTGGTATTACAAGTCTTGGAAGAAGTGAGCGGTACAGCCTCTACCTCCAAGACTCCTTCCGCATTTAAAAGTCAGTAGTTAAGAGTTTTATGGGCTAACGCCGGAACATAAAGCTCTTAACTACAATCCGACCGGACATCGCCGCCACCTACATTATACCTATTAACCCCTAATCTGCTGACCGGACATCGCCGTAACTTTAATAAATGTATTAACCCCTAAACCTAAATCTAACCCTAACCCTAACACCCTCCTAACTTAAATCTATTTTTAATAAATCTAAATAAAATTACTATAATTAAATAAATTATTCCTATTTAAAACGAAATACTTACCTGTAAAATAAACCCTAAGATAGCTACAATATAACTAATAGTTACATTGTAGCTATTTTAGGATTTATATTTATTTTACTTTGTATTTATTTTAACTAGGTACAATAGCTATTAAATAGTTAATAACTATTTAATAGCTACCCAGTTAAAATAATTACAAAATTACCTGTAAAATAAATCCTAACCTAAGTTACGAATACACCTAACACTACACTATCAATAAATTAATTAAATAAATTAACTACAATTATCTAAAATAAAATACAATTAATAAAATAAACTATATTACAAAAAACAAACACTGCATTACAAAAAATAAAAAAATATTACAAGAAATTTAATCGAATTACACCTAATCTAAGCCCCCTTATAAAATAAAAAAAAAACCCAAAATAATAAAATTCCCTATCCTAAACTAAATTACAAAGTAATCAGCTCTTTTACCAGCCCTTAAAAGGGCTTTTTGCGGGGCATTGCCCCAAAGTAATCAGCTCTTTTACCTGTAAAAAAACAAATACAATAGCCCCCCCAACATTACAACCCACCACCCACACACCCCTACTCTAAAACCCACCCGATCCCCCCTTAAAAAAACCTAACACTACCCCATTGAAGATCACCCTACCTTGAGCCGTCTTCAGCCAGCCGGGCACCAATGGGGCAGAAGAGTTCCTCCATCCAGCAGAAGTCTTCATCCAAGCGACATCTTCTATCTTCATCCATCTGGCGCGGGTCCATCTTCAAAACATCCAACGCGGATCATCCTCTTCTTTCCGACGACTAACGATGAATGAAGGTTCCTTTAAATGACGTCATCCAAGATGGTGTCCCTCAATATATAGGATTATATCAGCCAATCGGAATTAAGGTAGGAAAAATCCGATTGGTTGATTTAATCAGCCAATCGGATTGCATTTCAATCCGATTGGCTGATTGGATCAGCCAATAGAATTGACCTCGCATTCTATTGGCTGATCCAATCAGCCAATCGGATTGAACTTCAATCCGATTGGCTGATTAAATCAACCAATCAGATTTTTCCTACCTTAATTCCGATTGGCTAATAGAATCCTATCAGCCAATTGGAATTCGAGGGATGCCATCTTGGATGACGTCATTTAAAGGAACCTTCATTCGTCGTTAGTCATCGGAAAGAAGAGGATGCTCCGCGTCGGATGTCTTGAAGATGGACCCGCTCCGCGCCGGATGGATGAAGATAGAAGATGCTGCTTGGATGAAGACTTCTGCTGGATGGAAGACCTCTTCTGCCCCGATCGGATGAAGACTTGTGCCGGTCTGGATGTCCTCTTCTGACCCATCGGTGCCCAGCTGGCTGAAGACGGCTCAAGGTAGGGTGATCTTCAATGGGGTAGTGTTAGTTTTTTTAAGGGGGGATCGGGTGGGTTTTAGAGTAGGGGTATGTGGGTGGTGGGTTTTAATGTTGGGGTTAGGGTTAGGGTGTGTGGGTGGTGGGTTGTAAAAAAGCCCTTTTAAGGGCTGGTAAAAGAGCTGATTACTTTGTAATTTAGTTTAGGATAGGGAATTTTATTATTTTGGGGGGCTTTTTTATTTTATAAGGGGGCTTAGATTAGGTGTAATTAGATTAAACTTCTTGTAATATTTTTTTATTTTTTGTAATTTAGTTTAGTTTAGTTAATTGTATTTTATTTTAGATAATTGTAGTTAATTTATTTAATTAATTTATTGATAGTGTAGTGTTAGGTGTATTTGTAACTTAGGTTAGGATTTATTTTACAGGTAATTTTGTAATTATTTTAACTAGGTAGCTATTAAATAGTTATTAACTATTTAATAGCTATTGTACCTAGTTAAAATAAATACAAAGTTGCCTGTAAAATAAATATAAATCCTAAAATAGCTACAATGTAACTATTAGTTATATTGTAGCTATCTTATGGTTTATTTTACAGGTAAGTATTTAGTTTTAAATAGGAATAATTTATTTAATTATAGTAATTTTATTTAGATTTATTAAAAATAGATTTAAGTTAAGGGGGTGTTAGGGTTAGGGTTAGACTTAGGTTTAGGGGTTAATACATTTATTAAAGTTGCAGCGATGTCCGGTCGGCAGATTAGGGGTTAATAATTGTAGTTAGGGGCGGCGCGGTTGGGGGCGGCAGATTAGGGGTTAATAACTATAATGTAGGTGTCGGCGATGTTGGGGGCAGCAGATTAGGGGTTAATAAGTATAAGGTAGGTGGCGTCCGTTTACGGTGCGGCAGATTAGGGGTTAATAATATAATGTCGGTGTCGGCAATGACGGGGGCGGCAGATTAGAGGTTAATAAGTGTAAGGTTAGGGGTGTTTAGACTCGGGGTTCATGTTAGGGTGTTAGGTGTAGACTTAGAAAGTGTTTTCCCATAGGAAACAATGGGGCTGCGTTAGGAGCTGAACGCTGCTTTTTTGCAGGCGTTAGGTGTTTTTTCAGCCAACTCAGCCCTATTGTTTCCTATGGGGAAATCGTGCACAAGCATGTTTTGCCAGCTTACCGCTACCGTAAGCAACGCTGGTATTACAGTTAGAAGTAGCGCTAAATTTGCTTAGCGCTCACTTTTCTGAGGCTAACACAGCCATTCAGTAAACTTGTAATACCAGCGTTGTTTAAAGTTTGCACTGGAAAAAAAAAGACTTGTTAGCACCGCAAGTTTTTACAGACAAAACTTGTAATCTAGGCGATAAATTCTAGTAGCAGATGCTACCTCACTCTTACTGAATGCAGGCAGACAAGTTCCCTGCCTAGGAACTTTGTCTACCCATGCTGTAGTGTATTTGATGGCCCAAAATGTTTTACAATTTTTAAATGCTGCTCTTTCATGTGGATGATAGAAAATGTTTACATACATTGTCTCTTAGAGCACAAGTTCCACGGTTTAAAACTGAGATTCAGAGTCTAGCAATATTTTTAACTTATTATTAATATATATTTATATATATATATATTAACATATAAAAAGTACAGTTTCAACAGTTGACGATTGAAACAAGCCAAAATGGGGTTTCAAGAGGTATTGGAATGGCTTTGAACTTAAAAACCTTGTGAAAAACCATGTCTGGCACTTGAAACAGAAATGTAGATGGAGTAAACTATGGGGTCCGTATGGAGCTTGATGCCCCTTGTTTCCGGCAAGCCTGAACATAAGTTATAAGGGAGACTTCCAGTAGGAGGAGCCATCGAGCACAGCATGTTTGTGCGTTCCCCGGACCAGGCTTGAAGCATCCACGCCGATACACCATTTCCCTTGGCCGAGGAGTATTCACTTCAAATTTAAGATTATTTTTTGGAACATAGGTGGCATTTCAAATCCTATGAAAAGGAAACAGATTTTGTGTCAGCTTAAGAACAGCAGAGCTGATTTAGCTTTTTTTGCAAGAGACCCACCTTTCAGAAGCTGAGAATAATAAATTGGGTGGTAGAATTTATTGCTATTCCATGTTCCTCACATAAGCGTGTTGTTGCTATTTTGTTCAGGCAGGGATTAGAGTATCAAATTACATATCAGGAATTAGATCCTAATATAAATATTGGAAAAAGTCTATTTACCTCTTGTAACGTAAATGGGCCTAATAATATTGATGAGTCCTTTTGGGGACATCTTAAGAATAAACTGTTACAACATGCCAACTCCAACTTAATTGTCGCGGGTGATTTTAATATGGTGTTTAATAGTATTAATAGATCTCAGACTATAGGTGGCCAGGTTAAGAACCAGCAAAAAAACTCCTAGACCCTTAAAAAATCTTTTGTAGCACGCTTAAAATTAAGGATGTTTGGTGACTCCATAACTCGAACTGTAGGCCTTTTTCATGCGAATCTAACAATATAAGTATTTTTCACGTATTGATTTTTTTTTATCTCAGACAAAGTTTTTGGACGTAATCCGAAAGCCCAGATTGGAGATTTCACCATATCGGACCATGCGCCTATAGCCTTAGAACTGTTGTGGGGTGACATGAAGTACAAGCCCTCTAGGAGCTATAGTTTCCCCCGTTTTCTATATAATAACGTTGATTTTAAGAATTGGCTTATTGGTAAATGGCATGAATACGCTATGCAGAGCAGGTCATATAGCCATAAAAATGAGATTTTTTGGGAAGCGGCAAAAACTGTTGTTAGAGGGGAAGTTAAAAGTTATTCTGCTAGATTGAAGAAAAGATACCCTGCGAAGGAAATTGAACTTTCGAATTATCTCAAGAATAAATATAATATTTATTTAAACTCCCCCAATCAAGCAAATTGGAATCGTTATAGTAGGGCTAAACAGGAATGGGCAATTATTAATACAAAAAAAATGTCAATTCAGGAGCTTAGATCTAGAGCTAAATTTTATAGATATGGCAATAAGATTGGGAAATATTTGGCTAAATGTGTTAAATTACAGGATCCCTATAAATTCATTAAAGAAATCAACAGGGATGGAATTAGAATCACTGATACTGAATCAATTAATTTGGAATTTCTTAATTATTTTAAACAACTATATATTGCCTCAAAAACTAATTATGATAACAAAAGTAAGTTTTGGCAGAAAATGTCTCCGCCTACATTGTCTTCTGAAGCATTAAACATATTAAATGTGCCCATTTCGGAACACGAAATCCACCAGGCGATAGATAGACTAAAACTTGATAAAGCTCTGGGTCCTGATCTATTACCTGGTGAGTTTTATAAAATTTTGAAAATGGAAATAACCCCAACCTTGTTGAAACTCTTTAATGAATATTTCTCTGATCAAAAGGCTCCATCCCATTTTTTTTTCGGTGTCTACAATTACATTACTACTTAAAAAGGGTAAAGACCCAGAATTAATGGACTCTTATCGTCCAATTTCCTTATTAAACTTGGATTATAACATTTTTATGGACATCTTAGCTCATAGACTTAAAATGACTATTGCTCCTCTAATACATATGGACCACGTCGGTTTTATGACACATAGAAACACATCTGCTAATATCCGCAAAATTATTCTATTATTAGAAACCCACTCAATTTCTTGTAAAGGGAATAAGTCTAAATCTATGCATGATTCTGCTATTCTTTCTGTTGACGCTCATAAGGCATTTGATTCAATCACCTGGGATCATTTATTTTTTACGATGAGTCAATTCGGGTTTAAAGACCAATTCTTAAACTGTATCAGGTCTATCTGCTTCTTCTTCGATACCTCTAAATGGATCCCTTACGGATTCTTTTTCTATGGCCAAGGGGACTCGTCAGGGCTGTCTGATTTCCCCGTTACGTTTTAATCTAGCTATTGCACCCCTGGTCATAGGCTTCAGAAAGGAATTAATTGGGATACCACTTGGAGGCAAACAACTTAAACTTCTGTTATACGCAGATGATCTGTTACTATTTCTTAATAACACACAAACAGAAATTCCCTTGATTCTAGACTTCGTTTCAGAGTTTGGCTCCTTTTCTGGGTACAAAGTAAATGCCTCCAAGTCAGAAATATTATGAATTCAGAGATTAACACATGATAACACCCCTCATCCATTTCAAAGTGCACTAGATTTTATCACATATCTTGGGATAAAAATAGGTGTAAATCCCATTAGTTGGTACAATTTAAATTACCCCCCTCTATTTATGAAAATTAAACAAATGCTGATGAAGTGGGCTAGCTTACCCCTATAAATTACTGCAAAAATTAATCTAATTTAAATGATTGTTCTACCAAAGCTTTTGTATTTAATGCAGAATATTCCTATTCTTTTGACTAAAAGAGATATTAAGTTTCTTGATGACTCTTTTAGGGTAGTCCTTTGGGGGACTGGTAGAAGACGTATTGCTTTGGGAAAATTAGCTCAACTTAGACAGTTCAGGGGCTTAGTTCTGCCTGAGTTATCTATCTATAATAGTGTTTGTTTAGCTAAAACAGCAATGGATTGGCTTACTGGAGGGGATTACATTGCATATCTGGAGGCTGAGCAAAATTTGATCTATCCCTTTTCTCTATCCACCCTCTCACATTGCCCTAACAAGTTTATTCCTGATAAAGTCAAGAAAAGGTATACTATTTACCATACTATAAAAGCCTGGCAATTAATAAGGTTTTCCTTAAAAATCAATCCTTACATTTCTGACTTAATGCCTATTGTTGGCAACCCTCGATTCACTGAAGGTATTAATAATAAACTGTTTTCTAGATGGGCTAGGGATGGTGCTTCATTAGTTCTTTGAAGCTACCAAAAACTTTGATTTGGACTGGTCACATCCAGGTATAAGAATGGGCTTGTCTCTCTTTAAAATGGGAAAGCATTCTATTAATTATTAGTATAGGATGTTACTCACCAAAACTGGTGAGTTTAACGTTCTTAATTTGTGTTCTAAGTGGCAATATGATTTCCCAACAATAGACGAGGACATGTTGAAACGTAGTACAGTAAATGTTGAAAATACCACAGTATCTGCAATATGGCGAGAATCGCATTTTAAGTTAATCAATAAGGTATATATATCTCCTGCTTGATTAAACAATTGGTATCCCAATGTGCAGAATAATTGCCCTCTTTGTAGTTTGTCTGGAGCTGACCTGGTTCATATGTTCTGGAGCTGCACAAAAATGTATCAGTTTTGGCAATGTATTCAATTATGGCTAAGGAAATTGTTCAAATCTAATTTCACCCTTGATATTAAACATATTTTTTTTTCTCTTGGATGAAGGGAATTTGCAAAATAACATAGAATCTAGGGGGGAGATATCTTATTCTTAGGGACTGGAAGAGCAAAAAAGAACCAACTATTAACAATTTAACAATCTTATTACAAACTCACAGCCAGATTAAGAGTTTGGTGTTATGAGTGAAAAAGCATCGTTATGGCCCATAACAATGTTTTTTCCCTACCGGTGCTATTACAAGCCTTGTCAGAATAGCTGTACCGAACACTTTTTTGTCCGCCATGCAACGTCAGTACCGCACTTTTAAAAAAGTTCTTTTTCAATGGGACTTTCATAGCGCCGGTATTACGAGTTTTGCAGGGAGGCCAAAAAGTAAGCGGTACAGCCTAAAATGACAAGATCTGTACTGTCATCTAAGGTCAGTAGTTATGAGTTTTACGCTACAAAGCTGTAACATAAAACTCATAACTAAAGTGCTAAAAGTACACTAACACCCATAAACTACCTATTAACCCCTAAACCGAGGCCCTCCCAAATTGCAAATAATAAAATAATATTATTAACCCCTAATCTGCCGCTCCGGACATCGCCGCCACTTAAAAAATGTATTAACCCCTATTCCGCCGCTCCCCAACATTGTCACCACTATAATAAAATTATTAACCCCTAAACCGCCGCCCTCCCGCATCAAAAACACTATTTAAATATAATTAACCCCTAATCTGCCGTCCGCCCACTCCGCCGCTATAATAAACCTATTAACCCCTAAACCTATCCCTAACCCTAATGTAACCCTAACCCTAACAGCCCTTATTCAAATATAATTAAAATAAATCTAAATAAAACCTATTATTATTACCTAAATAATTCCTATTTAAAACTAAATACAAACTTACCTGTAAAATAAACCCTAAGCTAACTACAATATAACTAATAGTTACATTGTAGTTAGCTTAGGTGTTATTTTTATTTCACAGGTAAGTTTGTATTTATTTTAACTAGGTAGACTAGTTGGTAAATAGTTATTAACTATTTACTAGCTACCTAGTTAAAATAAATACAAATGTAACTGTAAAATAAAACCTAACCTGAGTTACACTAACACCTAACATTACAATAAAATTAAATAAATACAATTATCTAAATTCCAAAAACAAATAAACACTAAATTACACAAAATAAAAAACAAATTATCAAAAATAAAAACGAATTACTCCTTATCTAATAGACCTATCAAAATAAAAAAGCCCCCCCAAAATAAAAAAAATCCCTAGCCAACACTAAACTGCCAATGGCCCTTAAAAGGGCCTTTTGTGGGGCATTGCCCCAAAGAAATCAGCTCTTTTACCTGAAAAAATAAAATACAAATACCCCCCAACAGTAAAACCCACCACCCACACAACCAAACCCCCCAAATAAACCTAAGTTCCCCATTGACCTGAAAAGGGCATTTGGATGGGCATTGCCCTTAAAAGGGCATTTAGCTATTTTACATTGCCCAAAACCCTAAGCTAAAAATAAAACCCACCCAATAAACCCTTAAAAAAACCTAATACTAACCCCCGATGATCCACTTACAGTTTTTGAAGACATCCATCCTCATCCAGGTGGCAGAAGTCCTCATCGAAGCCGGCAGAAGTCTTCATCCAAGCAGACAGAAGTCCTCCTCGAAGTGGGCAGAAGTCTTCATCCAAGCGGGCAGAAGTCTTCATCCAGACGGCATCTTCTATCTTCATCCATCCTGCGCGGAGCGGGTCCATCTTCAAGACATCCAGCGTGGAGCATCCTCTTCTTACGATGGTTGCTGAAGAATGAAGTTTTCCTTTAAATGATGTCATCCAAGATGGCGTCCCATAAATTCCAATTGGCTGATAGAATTATATCAGCCAATAGGAATTAAGGGGGTAAATCCTATTTGATGTTGCAATCAGCCAATAGAATTGAGCTTTCATCCTATTGGCTGATCCAATCAGCCAATAGGATTGAGCTCACATTCTATTGGCTGATTGGAATAGCCAATAGCCAAGTGATGTGGGACGCCAGAGGTTTAGGGGTTAATAACTTTAGTATAGTTGCGGCGGCGACATTGGGGGCGGCAGATTAGGGGATAATAAGTGTAATGTAGGTATCGCAATGTCAGGGGCAGGGAAGAAAGGGAAGAGGAGAGAGTCAGAGAGGAGGAAGAGGAAGGAGGGGATGGAGAGAGAAGGAGGAAGGAAAGAAAGAGAGAAAAGAATTTCTGGTTACAGTAGATTGAATGTTGTATTATCTGATAATGACCTTGTCCTCTGCTGGTTTTTCTTAAAGAAGGACATGATATGTAAAATATGGTTATTTTGAAAACAATGCATATTTAGAGATGTTATTTCTAAGGTTAAATATCACGTATTATGGCCTTTACATTTAAACTGTCATTTGGTAATCTTCTGTTCTTTTTGGTCTATTACAGATATGTTTGTGAACATTTAAATGTACTTTCAATTGCTATTATGCTGATACACTTAGGTGTTGTACATAGGATTTAATATGGCCTATACAAAGTAGCTTTCCGACTTTTCTGTACTTTAATTTTTTTTTGTTCATGTTATGAGAAATGTTATGTTAAGACTGCTGCAGATATGGTCATTAAAACAATAAAAAAAAATATTGAAATACAGAAACAAAAGTTATGAAGCAGCAGTCTAAAGGCCGCTGCTCCATAACTTGTCTGCATGCTCTGAGGCGAATACGATTGGGTTAATTGACACCCCCTGCTAGTGGCCAATTGGCCGTAAATCTGCAGGGCGTGGAATGCACCATATATACCCCTATGGGTCCATTGTCCTGAATGTTTTGGCTGATGAATCCTTCCACTGTCAATCTAGAATAATCTTCTGGAACAAAGTAAAGAATAAGCAGTAAATGTAATAATGTGCAAGGGGACATGACACGATGTAGCGTATCATGTCCGCCGCACATCGATAAATGCCGACAATTTATCATTGCACCAGCAGTTCTTGTGAACTGCTGGTGCAATGTCACCCCCTGCAGATTCCCGGCCAATCGGCCGCTAGCAGGGGGTGTCAATCAACACGATCGTATTCAATCAGGTTGATTTCTGACCGCTGCTTCATAACTTCTGTTTCCGGTGAGCCTTCCATACGGAGCTTGATAAATTGACCCCTAACACTCACAAGACTAATATGGCTTTTGTTTGTTTCAAAAGGGATTAAAGAAACTGACAAAATGAAAAAATAAAGGGACACTAAATTCAAAATTAAACATTCATGATTCAGATAGAACATGCAGTTTTGAGAGACTTTCCAATTTACTTTCATTCTCAAATTGTCTTTTTATATACACACTTTCTGAGGCACCAGCTTCTACTGAGCATGTCCAAGAGTTCACAGTTGGCCAGATTACAAGTGGCACAAACACCATCAGAAGAAAACTTTTAACATGCGCGGGTTATCACACGTATTATAGGTTGAAAGTTAAACGTTTGCATACAAGTGAAAGCTGATGCGCGTTAACTTCTGGAACTTGGATATCGTGATCACGCTAACTTCTTCTTCCCATATATTTCAATGAAGAGAGCAAACTGAAAAAACCTAACTTGCAAACTAACCCAACACCACATTAGCCCTACAGTGCTAACCCGAAGGTAGTTGTGAATATTTGACATTCCAATATTTTTCACATAGAAAAAAATATTCTAATTATTTTTAAATAAATATTTCTGATGTATTTTTTGTTAAATATATATCTATACCAATATATCTATATGAATATATACAGGTATAGATATATACAGATATATATATAGTAATATATATTTAAAAATACTAAGAACATTTCCCTTATGTGAAGAACATTGGAATGTAAAATATTTATAGTACATACACAGTAAAACACATTATTAAATATTACAATTAAATAAAATGAATGTTCATGTTTTGAGTGGAAAGGGCTCAAAAGTATATTTACATATATACACATCTATGCATATGCATACATACATATTTTGATATTTTGACATTTATATGTATATATATATATATATATATATAGCCATTTCCGTTCAAATACCTTGTCATATACCATATACCTTTTTGCCCTTATAACTTTTTTTATTTTTAATATTCATGTAAATACATTTTAATGTTTATTTTAATGTATTTATGTTGCATTTGGTACAACATACAACCTAACAGGCGCAATTTTAGTTTGCTTTCATCCTTTCGTGTTTAATTTCAACTTGTAATATGAGCACAAGTTAATGAGGACAAAATATTTTAATATTACACACTAAAATTAGCCCACACAGTGTATATGTGTATAAGTGTGCTTGGTTGAGCCTGGAAATTTGTCAGAACAAAAAAACTAATAATTATTTAAAATTCAATTCTGCTATTTTATTTAATGGTCCTTATTTTCATTTTGGCAGTGGGATTCTGGGCTCCCTCATGGGAGCCTAAAAATTCAATCTATTTATAGTAAATACCTTTTGATTACAATATATTAAGTTTGTTTTGCTGCAGAATAATATATGAGCCAAATCTTAATGTTTATAAAATAAATGTACTACAATTATTTTTCAATAGCCAGACTCTACCTAACAACTGCCTTATTTGGAGGAATCAATCTGGGCTTTAGTCCACAGACAACAAATCTAGCCACTGTCAAAAAGTTAGTATAAAATGCATTGTTTAGTAGTTGTTATCTAATAAAGCCAATTAGGAATAGCTATGTAGCAAAACTAGCCTTGGGAAGTCAGAAGGGTGTTGTGAAAATTAGAAATTGCTCAATTTGCAGAGCTAAATTATATATAAAGGGGGCTAATATAAATTATGAAACTATATTGCAAAGTTGTTTCATAACTAAACATTTTATATAAAGTGTTTATAGTCCTTTTTTAAACATATGGACTCATTCATCCAAGATTATTTACAAACCTTGTTTCTGTGCAATTGGTCTCCCAATAGCGCAAAGACTGTTTTGCTCCACATGAACATTGGAAGCTTGTCCACTTCCTTGTTAAATTAAGAAAAAGTCTGTTTCAATGAGTATCCCATTTCACATACTAAAGGGGTTTCATTTTACTAAAGAGGGTTTAGCTAAAAAAAAGGGAAAATTCTAATGTTATACATTTTGTTTATACAATTGGATAACTACAGAAGAATTTGTCATTTGAAATAAGAGCAACTATGAAAATACAAATCAAATTTGCAGTTTTTAGCTTTAAGGGAAATTAAGCCCAAAAATGTATTTCATTGTTCAGACATAGCATACAATTTTAAAAAAGTTTCCAATTTACTTCTATCATAAAATTTGCTTTGTTCTCTTGTTATTCTTTGTTGAAGATATATCTATATCAGTAGCGGGCATATGTCTGGAGAACTACATGACAGGAAATAGTGCTGCCATCTAGTGCTCTGTTAATGTATAACATTGTGGCAAAACTGCTGCCATTTAGTGCGACAGAAATGTGCATACTCACTTTAACAAAAGATAAAAAGAAAACAAAGACAATTTGATAAAAGTAAATGGGAAAGTTATCTGAGAAAAGAAGAAACACAGAGGCGCCATATGGCTTAGTACAGTCTGATGAGAGAATATATATATAGCAAGTTGCTACTCACATATGGAAAGAACCAGAGTGGCGCTAGTAAAAATAAAACCAATATTTATTAAAAAGCAATGCATTTCTCAGCCGACATGAGGCTGCTTTTTAATAAATATTGGTTTTATTTTTACACTTGCTTGTTTTGGACTGTATCCTTCCTACCTTCTCTCGCTGCGTGGAGTGATTCCTCTTAACGATTGAAGTTCAGTGATCTGGGCGGCTGAGAAGTTCTAGCCTGCTTAAATTGAACCTTAGGGTGCTCTGGAGATATAAGTTTGATATATCCCTTCCCTCTGAACAGAGTTAAACTGTGCTGGGCTATTGTGGTTCTTGTGTCCTATCCATATAGGAGTCGTCCACCTATGGTTACCTTGCATTTACTTCTGAAGCGGTTTGCCTGGATATCAGTTAGCTGGACAACTGGAAAGTACCAGCCTGCCTTACTAGCGCTACTCTGGTGCTTTCCGTATGTGAGTAGCCACTTCCTATATATATATTCTCTCATCAGACTGTACTAGGCCATACAGCGCCTCAGTGTTTCTTCTTTTCTTTGTTTTCCACGCCAGGATTTAGACCATCCTCTGACAGAGAGCAGCTACGTTTGACCAATTTTGCCCACTTGGAGCATAATTAGACATATTCTGTTTTGTCTTATTGCACTTTTTAATATCTATTTTGTATTCATTTAGAGAGCACCCCCTAGTAATTTTTTCTTAACACTTACCATTTTTTATTATCATAGTAAATTGGAAAGTTGTTTAAAATTGTATGTTCTCTCTGAATCATGAAATAAAAAAATGTTTTTTATCTCCCTCTATGTCCTACTTTCTGTTTTTTTAAGCATGTCTTTTTCTTTCACTTTAATAAGTAAAATGTATATTGTGAAACAAACTCACTAGATTAAGTTGAGATTAAATTGCGAGACCTACAGGTGTATTTCACAATGTAAGGAACCCTTCAAATGTTTACATCTTGTTTATGATTTTAACATTGCTTTAGTACTTTTGTCAATGTCTACACTTAATACAATTTTTTCCACATAATTCAAGAATTCTTTTAATGGTATACATTCAATTCACATTTTGCAACAGATTTTGAACACCTATTTGGATGTGTACAAGTTTTTATGTGTAATATGATTTTGATTTTTACATACATTCAATGATTGTATATATGAGCGTATATATGTACCTTGCTATAGCATACATTAAAATTCTGATTCTAAAAATAATTGCAAAAACATTTTATCATTTATAAAGACCAAACTGGATTTATTCCTGGAAGAAAATTAAAGGGACATGAAACCCAATTGTTTTCTTTTATGATTCAGATAGAGCATGCAATTTTAAACAAGTTTCTAATTTACTTCTATTATCAAATTTTCTTTGTTACTCTTGGTATCTATTGTTGACTTAATCTCAGGAGTGTGCATGTGTCTTAAGCACTAAAGGGCCCCATTTACAGCTAGATTACAAGTGGAATGCTTTTAAACACTCTTGTGCGTATTACAAGTTGAAAGAAAATGCATTTGCTTGAGCGTATTACAAGTTGAAAGAAGCCCAATTGAATTTAGCTTGTGTCGGGAGAGCGTAACTTCTGAGTTCTGATTAACTGTTACACTAAACTAAAAAGTTGCACAAAACACATCAAAATACATTTAACAGTACAGTTACGTTCATAATAACACTATCTAAAAGTTATAAGGGGTCAAAGATATGAGGTCTCAGGTGTTAGAGAAAAAAAGGCAGGCAAAGGGCTTTAACATACATTCATACATATACATGTCTAAATATGTATATTTATGTGTATAGATAGATAGATAGATAGATAGATAGATAGATAGATAGATAGATAGATAAATAGATATATACATATATATATGTGTGTGTACATATGTATTTATGTGTATATATGTATTCACAGACATATATATACATATAAACACATAAAAACACACATATAGAGGGGGCGGAGCCAGATACCAAAGGAACATGACGTGTCTATGCTAAGCTCCCGGTATTAACCTGATTAATAGTGGAGATCTATACAGAAATGTACACTTTAGAAGCCAAACACAGATCTCAATCGTGCTTGGATGAACTTGAAGAAAGTGTGGAAGATCGCTCAGATATTTCTGGACCAGTGAGTTTAACGGCACTATCACCATGTGGGAGGCCTTGGCCATGTGGGAATCAGAGATGATGCAGCTCCTCCATGTCCACTTCTACAACCTCACGCAGGCATTGCACGAAGCTCATATGATCAAGGCATCATACAACAATGCTTATACGCAAGTGGATACGCATACAGGCTCCTATTATGGAAGCAGAGAACCAATTACATATATTGGCCGATATGCAGATTCAAAGGTAGTCAAACAAGCTGGAGCTTTCTCCTGCTATAGAAGACCACGTGAGTACACAAGTACTGGAGACAGGAGAGTTTACCATAATGGGTGACCCTATGGAGGTAGCAACTGCTCTCAACCTGCTGCACTCCGAGCTGGTAAGGCTTCTACTAGATCACCTTAGCTTGAAATATCCACTAGTAGTACAAGTCGAGTGGATACATAAGGTGTATCACATCCTACCGGTTTCAGCGATAAAAAGGGAACTCACAGCAACCGGGTCTGGAACATTAGCCTTACTGGGTACTTAAGCCACTATACCTGATCACACAGAGGCCTTGATTACAGATTACATGTACCAGTTGGTCCTAATGAATGGTCAGAGCTGATCTGGGGTTGGCTAAATAAAGTGCATATATTGTGCTCCACTGTTGTGTTAAATTTGCCTTTATCCAGGTTGGACTTACTAAGGGTGATCCAGGACAAATAAGCTACAGACTCTCCCAATGAACTGACTGCATACACATCTGTGAACATTGTGTGGTACTTTTATGATAACATTCAATGTTGGTTTATTGCTTCACACTAGTATATGGTTTGGGACGTTTAATTAATACTCATTACCCTTCCTGGGTGTAAGCCAGATATTATTACCCTATTCAGAAAGTTAACAATAATCAATATCAATTCCTAAAAGTGAATGTTTGTTCTTGCACATCTTATTTTTTACACTGGTTTGGTTTAAATCATGACATTATTGTATCAGCTTAGGCTTTGATTGTCACTAGAATGTTCATACATAATCTAGTAAGATAAGGGTTTTACCCTCTACTTTAATACTCTCCGTGACATCAACAAGCTGAAGTTAAAAACTGCAAACAAGCAGCTTCAGCCTTAGTTTGAATAATACTAGTAGACCATATTGTGCTAAGCTTAACTTACCTGCTTTATTAACGCTCATATGCCAACATAATGTTGGAGTAATACATGTGGACAGGGGTTTTATGATTAGAAAATATTATGCAGCATCCCCCTCCTGAGATTGTTAGCATAGAAATAATATAAGATTAATATAATACACCTCCTGTGAGCAATTATTCACTTGTTTAAATAATATTGCATTTGAAGATGTAAGATCCACTAGGTCATACCTATTTATATGTTAGCCTAACTAGGACGCTGGGCTATGATGTTTTTCTTTTCTCTAAGTTTAATGTTTAGAACGCATGTCTTAACAATGTTATTTTCACACATGTTTTAGTATCTTGCTACCCGAAACCGCTTGGCACAGTTTATTATAGATACCCCTTATGAGGCTCATTCCCAAGCTAATCTCTTAAGTAGTTTAGGACTTATCAGACACCGGGAAGGTTCCCTCTAACAGATCTCCTAAAGACTACCACACTCTTTGGAGTCCAGACCCTTGTTATATACTTTCATACATATTTTGTACAAGTAATGTCTATCTTATTTGGCCTAACATATTAATAGTCGTTAATAATTTGAGGTTATTTATTTGAAACATCATCTCTTACCCAGGTTCTCAGGTTAAACATAATTATGTTGAATTGTTTGTAAACACCCGTTGCTGTTTAGTGCTGGATATGATGACGGATTTGCACCTGAACCTAAATCTAACACAGAACTTAATTTTTAAATGATCGACAATTTCACCGTTATGTTGGCCGGGGTGTGGAGAGGTAGGGTCAGAGATAATTATGTGGTGGAGTTGCCCAAAACTCACATCACTGTAGGAAGACATTAAGGCCTAGATTTGGAGTTCGGCGTTAGCCGTGAAAACCAGCGTTAGAGGCTCCTAACGCGGGTTTCTTACGCACTCCGGTATTTAGAGTTTATTTACCGCCACTCAAAATACACCTAACGCTCACCTTTCTACCGCCACCTCAGACCCAGTAGTAAACATATACCGACAAAAAAAACATCCACGAATCACAAAACAAATATTACACAAAGTACACTTACACTCATACAAACACTACACTATCTTTATTTTTCATATTTATTTTGTTTTCGGTAAAATACAAAGGATTAAAGTTGCAAGATCTCGGGTGTTTGAAAAAAATCCACAAAAATCCATTTTCCCATTGACTTACATGGACATACGGGAAAAGACCCTCATATACCTACATCTAACTAATAACATTATCACAAACATACACTCATCGATGCATACAAACAATATACACCACATGACATACACAAAATATTTATTTATTACAAAAAGAACACGATTTAGTTACTTTTTCACACAAGCTCATGACGTCACTCACTTTACGAGGAAAACCAGTCTTAGAAAAAAAAATTAGAAATCTTTAGAGCCTCCATTGACTTCTATTGGGAAGACGTGCTCGTGCACGCGAAACCCTCATTTCCCTAACGCACGCAAATAGCGTAGACTGAAAAACTCCAAATACCAGCGCTAGAAAATACATGATTTCATGCGTTAGACACAGCTATGATAAATAGATCAAGAAATGACTATTTCCCTATGGTGGACTTATGGTTTTTAATTATTAAATATTCACAACACCATAAATTTGTTTCACACTTTTAGATTACATCAACTACAAATCCACATCACTAGTAACACATTATTATTTCAATAAAATTACATTTAAAATTAAAATAAAATTCAATACACATTTCTGGATTCACAAACACTACACAATGGGAAACACCTCTCATTTACCTTTATTATTGCATTTCAGTTATTCAACTCATATGCTTGCAGCAACTGCATATTTACATAGGCTTAACACATAATCACTCATGGATGCACATATATTACTTTTAACATTCACTCATACATGTGCATTCAAATGATGGTGGACAAACACATTACATTCTCTACAGGAATCACAAAACACAACATATGGATTTGACGGTACTTGTAACATCATTATTCCATCACAATAAACCATTAGGAATTACCTACAAAAAATACATCATTACACCAGATTACAGATGTCACTTTATGGGAAGGAACAACAATGCCAGACCGCTATATAGAAGTCAGCATATGTGGGACACAATCACAATATATACGTACATGTACATAACACGCATCACCCATCACGCAACCACAAAGCACACATTTAGATTTTATTCAGCACACAATAACAATGTAGCACAATACAACAACACAATGAGGATTTCACAACTACATAGGCAGGTTAATAATATCATGACGTCATTAGAAGATTCAACCATACACATCACAGATTCACCACTGTACCGCCCCGTTAGGAACTTTAACACTCAATACTACAATACAACATATACGTAAACCACACTTTTGAACAGCATTATTATGGAGATTTCAATGGGACAATTAAGAAATATTGTCAGATCGCAAATCAATTATATATACAATACTACAGATGGCAGCCGGAAGTTATTCAGTATTAGTGCCATTTTAATGGGACGCATACAATATTGACAGCTCGGCAATCACTTATATACACAATACTACAGATGACAGCCGGAAGTTATTCAGTATTAGTGCCATTTTTATGGCACGCATACAATATTGTCAGATCTAAAATCACTTATATATATAATACTACAGATGACAGCCGGAAGTTATTCAGTATTAGTGCCATTTTAATGGGACGCATACAATATTGACAGCTCGGCAATCACTTATATACACAATACTACAGATGACAGCCGGAAGTTATTCAGTATTAGTGCCATTTGAATGGGACGCATACAATATTGACAGCTCGGCAATCACTTATATATACAATACTACAGATGACAGCCGGAAGTTATTCAGTATTAGTGCCATTTGAAAGGGACGCATACAATATTGACAGCTCGGCAATCACTTATATACACAATACTACAGATGGCAGACGGGAAGTTCGGAATTATTATTGCGATTTGAATGGGACGCATACAATATTGACAGCTCGGCAATCACTTATATATACAATACTACAGATGACAGCCGGAAGTTATTCAGTATTAGTGCCATTTGAAAGGGACGCATACAATATTGACAGCTCGGCAATCACTTATATACACAAAACTACACATGGCAGACGGGAAGTTCGGAATTATTATTGCGATTTGAATGGGACGCATACAATATTGACAGCTCGGCAATCACTTATATATACAATACTACAGATGGCAGACGGGAAGTTCAGAATTATTATTGCGATTTGAATGGGACGCATACAATATTGACTGCTCTGCAATCACTTATATATACAATACTACAGATGGCAGACGGGAAGTTCTGAATTATTATTGCGATTTTAAAGGGACGCATACAATATTCACATCTCGGCAATCACTTATATATACAATACTACAGATGGCAGACGGGAAGTTCAGAATTATTATTGCGATTTGAATGGTACGCATACAATATTGACAGCTCGGCAATCACTTATATATACAATACTACAGATGACAGCCGGAAGTTATTCAGTATTATTGCGATTTTAAAGGGACGCATACAATATTGACAGCTCGGCAATCACTTATATATATACAATACTACAGATGGCAGATGTTACTTTATCGTTTACAAACAATGTTGCAGCAACATTGATCGATCACATTCGATGCACATTATACACAACTATGCACTTTCATTCATGTTAGCCTGGACGTGTACTTGTTACTATAAGATCGCGTTTAATAAATATTGATTACGCATATGAACAAACATTACAAACATGCACTGTATGTGTGATATTTGACACTTTCACATTGAGATTTATTGGCGGAAAACAACATTTCAGCCAAAAAAATACAACGCCCACTTTGAAAGCATTCGCGCCGCTCACATACAAACAAGTGAATACAATTAGCAATCATTACAAACTCAATACCATTGGACTAATCGTACTATAAATCCCCCAAACAACATGGCCAAAGCATCACTTGTGATGCACATCAGATCAAGTGCTTACCTTGTTACGCTGTTTTGAAAGATGGATGACGATGACATGGTAGACGCTGCTGGTGCTGCTATTGGCGAACTAGCTGTTAGTCGAATCAGGCAGCCTCGGCGGCTCAGACCGAGACGAAGGGGTTGTCTGGTTCGAGGTCCTCGTGTCTACAGGGTGAGACCCACCTTGGAAAACATGAGCGACTTTGAGGTTTTTGATAAGTATCGGCTCGATCGCGAACAGCTCATTGGCCTTTACGATCTTCTTAAACCTCATTTGGAGCCACGTATACAAATAAGGACTGCTGTTCCCCCCATGAGTAAGATGCTAAGCTGTCTATACGTCCTGGCCTCCGGGAGTTTTCAATCCGGAGAACTGTACATGCATGGCCTGGCTCAAGGTACATTCTCTGTGGTGTTTGATAACTTTCTGGACGCCATGGTACGTATCAGTAAGCAATACATAGGATTCCCACAGAATGATGGTGATTGGAGGCGCCTGAAGTGGGAATTCTTTGATATTGCTCAATTGCCCAATGTCTTGGGAGCCATAGATTGTACCCACATTGCGCTGCGTGCTCCAATTGATGACTTGCCCTTCAGAAATCGCAAACATTTTCATAGCCTCAACGTGCAGTATGTTTGTGACGCACGGATGAGGATTATGCATGTGTATGCGAATTTTGGAGGGGCTTGTCATGATGCCCGCATCCTCTCTCTGTCGTCCCTGTGGAGCCAGTTTGAGGAAAGACAAATGCCCCCTGGTTATCTCGTTGGTGAGTATTTGTGCTCAACATGGTTAATTATTTTGACAATTGGCCCTGTATTTTTTAACTGTTAGCGTCATGTTCAGCTATAGGATTAAATTTAACCATTTGTTATTTACCTACGCTAATGTCTAGTTTTATTTAAATGCAGATATGTAGCATGTCTTACCTTAAGTGTTCAGATAGAGAATGCAATGTAACCATGTAGTTAGCATTTTACACAAGGTTTTTTTTCAGAACAATACGCATATGTAGCATGTCTTAGCTGAAATGGGAAGATATTATCTCATGCAATTTAACCCTGTCATTGTCTCTTTCTGCTAATGTCTAGTTTTATTTAAATGCAGATATGTAGCATGTCTTACCTTAAGTGTTCAGATAGAGAATGCAATGTAACCATGTAGTTAGCATTTTACACAAGGTTTGTTTTCAGAACAATACGCATATGTAGCATGTCTTAGCTGAAATGGGAAGATATTATCTCATGCAATTTAACCCTGTCATTGTCTCTTTCTGCTAATGTCTAGTTTTATTTAAATGCAGATATGTAGCATGTCTTACCTTAAGTGTTCAGAGAGAGAATGCAATGTAACCATGTAGTTAGCATTTTACACAAGGTTTGTTTTCAGAACAATACGCATATGTAGCATGTCTTAGCTGAAATGGGAAGCTATTATCTCATGCAATTTAACCCTGTCATTGTCTCTTTCTGCTAATGTCTAGTTTTATTTAAATGCAGATATGTAGCATGTCTTACCTTAAGTGTTCAGATAGAGAATGCAATGTAACCATGTAGTTAGCATTTTACACAAGGTTTGTTTTCAGAACAATACGCATATGTAGCATGTCTTAGCTGAAATGGGAAGATACAGAATAATATAGAAATTTATTTTTTGGATGTTTCTGACAACTTTTAATATGGATTATCGTTTTTAAAAATAAAAATTTATACAACAATATACTAGTTTAAGTATTCTGTTTGAATTATGTTCTGTTCAAAATTTATAGGTGATTCTGGGTACATGAGCCGGCCTTGGCTCATTACCCCCTTGCGTAGCCCGACTGATGTGTCTGAGGAGCGCTACAATAGGGCTCATAAGAGAACCAGGGCGGTGGTTGAAAGGATGTTCGGGCTCCTGAAGATGAGATTCAGGTGCCTGGACCGTTCTGGAGGAGCACTCCAGTACAACCCAAAGAAGGTGGCTAAGATCGTTGTAGCCTGTAGCGTCCTGCATAATATTGCACAGCGGGCTGGGATGCTGCAGGCCGTCCCGGTGGACAGAGACCTCCTCAGAGATGAGGAGGATGATCCTGTTCTAGAGGGGGAATTCCAGGACGAGGGACTTGATGTCAGAGCAGACGTCATCAACCGCCACTTTAGACGGTAAAGAATAGAAGTTACACTGGAGTATTTTCAATAGATGTGAACTCTATGGAAATGACAAGTAGAGAATTGTGCAAACATGTTAGTATTGATCAAATGTTAGAATAATTTTTAATTTTCATAATATAGGTGATGCTCTGGGCATTGGGTCCTATAGCGAGTCTTTGCCACCTGGTTTTTAAAGAGGACATCAGATGGTAAGTAGAAATGTATGGACTGTTGCTGGCATGATTTGTACACAAATACATCATATGGCATACATTTTCAAAAATAGATTTTTGTTTACACATTACTTAAAATGTACATAATCAGAAAGGATAACTCTAGAATGACTATGGTTCAATGTCACACAGAGGTTTTTTCTGCTCAATATGACTCATCTTCACACTTGATAGAAAATAACACAGGTTCATACACAGGCTTAGTAAGCTAGTGACAGATATTTATTATGAAATGGGGGGTGGGAGAGGGGTACAGAACTGATTCACACACTTGTATGAATTTTTTTGATAAAATTTCTTACATTAGGGAGATGACTTAATCTAAAGACTGAAAGGGAACAATTTGAAGCCTGACAGTGAAGATTGCCCAGACTGACAGTGGGGAAAAAGCCAAGATTGAAATTGAAGTATACCAATGGGATCATGTCTGGCATTATCTTTCAATTCTGCTGACCTTGAAAACCATACAAAGACATGTTCACATGGTAAGTGCAAACTATTTGATAGAATAAGGCTGTGGAGACATCCTATTGGAGACACTTAGATGATTTTCTATTTTGTAGATGGTATTTCCCAGTCCTCTATTTAATGAACTGATGAATAAGACACCTATTGAAGATCAACTGTTTACCCCTGAATTGACTTTCAAAGACCATGCATTGTCCAGGTTGGTGTACCAATGCATGCTAGTGAAGACTGTAGAATATTAGTAGCTTACATACATTAGTCATATTTAGTTGTTAATTAGATATTTATGGATCACAATCAGACACTTAGATGATTGTACTTTTTTAGATGGTATTTCCCAGTCCTCTATTTAATGAACTGATGAATAAGACACCTATTGAAGATCAACTGTTTACCCCTGAATTGACTTTCAAAGACCATGCATTATCCAGGTTGGTGCATGCTAGTTAAGAATCACATGAAGAATGTTGATTATTGTTAGCTTACATACATTAGTCATACTTATTTCATCATTAGATATTTAGGGATCACAATCAGAAAAAGGAATACATATTATAGTTGATATAGAGGTATTTGAATGGACATGAAATATTAGATTTATGTTCAGCATACATATATTGTTGAAATGTGATATACATTATTATGTATAATTTGAATTTTGGATATTTAAATAGAATTTTTAATCAACAATATAATGGTGTATGTATTTCATTAATTTTAAATCAATTTAATGATTATCTTTAAAAAATGTTGATCAAAGTTAGAGCATAGACACCATATGATTTTAAATGTATTTTATGAATATTTGACAACGTGTGTATTAACTTTGTTCCATTTTTATTATTTGTCATTTCAGATTGGCATCTGATGACTTCCAGGAATATTTAATTATTTTCTATTAAATATATTTTTACATGTTAATACTAAACATTTTATTATTAAATACATTATTTTGAACAGATTCTACTAAATATCAATATAATCTGTAAATAAATAAAACTTGGACTCCCATGACTGGTAGTTGGCTATTTGACAAGCACATGCATAAGATAAAATAATGCATTAATATTAGAAAATAAAATGCTTCCGAGAATATTAAAATATATTTTATAACATTAATTGGGGAGTCAGATTCTTCAATGCTTTTATATTGAAAATGTATATATTAAAATTATTTAGGATATGTAGTAAAATTTTAATTGTTTTAACATTTAATAAGGTGAAGTGGTTCAATTACATGAAAGTGACAGTGTTGTTGAATGTAAAAATAATTGTATAAGATCATGTATCTTCCTTAGGTATCTCAAAACATTATTTGAAAAATTATTTAAATTATTACATTTATAAATGGTAGGTCATTTAACTTGATATTTTTCAAAAATTAGTTATTGGATGCCAGGTTAATCTATGTAATTTTCTAGTGGAGTCATTTAACTATACTTAGTAATATTATGTATTTATTACAATCTTACCTCTTGGGTTAGACATCAAATATCTATATAGAATGTAAATTCCCCTTTTGTTTATTTTGTCAATGTTAAATCAAAATACAAAATGTTTGGGTCCTTAAAGGGACATTCACAAAGTATATTTTGTATAGATTTTTAAAAATATCATACAAGAATTTAAACATATTTAGAAAGTACTATAGAATTACATTCAGTCTTTAAATATACTTGTTAAAATAAAAAAAACAATGCACATATCTTAGTCAATGATATAAGGCATCTATATGCAAACAACAATCAGCATCAAAATAGCCTATGTAGAGATGTATTTAATCCAAGAATATATATAATTACAATATAATGATTGAATAACAAAACATATTAAGTTGTTCAAATATAAGAATATTATACAAAATGCATACATAACATATAGCTTAATGTCCCTCTACGCTGAAGGCTAAAAAAGACCTCATTTAATAAATATATTTCAGTCAGTGTGTAAAACAATCTAGAAGTTAATCTAAATTTGCTTTACTCATATGTTAGACTCATTTAGCAAAAAGGAAGGTGCCTAGGTTTATGATATTTTAAGCATTATTGTGAAATGTTTATTTAAAGGGACATGAACTCAAAATATACTTAAAGGTAGACAGTTAAAAAATTAATGATTTATACATTCTGAATGAGTATTCTATTTGAATCAACTTTAAAACTTGTCTCATATTATGAATGCTCATTGTGATGTTGCTATCATTACTTTAAAAATAAGGCAGTAAATAGCTAATTTATTTGCTTCAGTACTCTGGACAGAACTTGATTGTTTGGAATAATTGATGCAACAATCGTCAAGGACAACCCAGGTTTTTATTAAACAATTGTCCGTAATATAAAATATCATTATTGATTTGCAAAGAAACATAACAAGATAACTGTTAACATTTGATAATCGGATTAAATAATAAAGTTGATTAACATTTCATGCTCAATCACCAATGCTAAATTTGTTTGGACAGTGTCCCTTTAAGAGATTTAAAGAGTGTATTTACTTATCTTGCTATCTTGACATACTTTGCTTGAAAAGCATATCGAGATCGGCTCAGTAGATGAAGATTGGTGGATGCACAGAGATGCCTTATGTGATTGTCTCAACCATGTACATTTAAATTTCTTCTGTTGAGGATATATAAATACTAAGGGAAAATGATTCACATTTTAAAGTCTAAACAATCTTCTATCTCTACAGATCATTTGATACAATTGTTTGTAATGTCTCTTTAAAACTAAAGACGCCATTGCACAATAACATATATGAGCACTTCAGACAAATACAAGCTCGAGGTTTATTTGCGAATAACAAAGCTGTAGTTTAATATTTATAAACAGATTATCCAAGTTACTGACATTCTAACCTGAATTTTAACATTAATAAATATTGCGTGGGAAATGCATCTTGAAACACCAGATTAGCATCTTTAAACATTAGAGTCTAATGTCACGCAATAGCACACAATCAATGTGCATTATAAAGACATTTAATAGAGCAATGTCAATACTTCACAATAAATGTATTTAAAGAACAATAAAGACATACAATATGAAATGTGTATTTGTATTAAAGAAACAGACCGTTATTAAACCGAGAAATGTCTACAACATTAATAATGTGACAGTATTAGATTTTAAAGAGTATTTAATCATTAATATTTAACGGATCACGGATATTAAATCTGCGTCACACATATCCGCATGACAGGCCCATGAGTTACAAATAAGTCTACATGAAAAATGAAGTAACAGCACCACCAAGCGGTATGTGTAAGTAAGTTACTAAGATATGAAACATTAAGGAACGGCCAATCAGAGTTCATCACACAAACACAACTTGAGTCAGGATGGTCTCACAGACATTATAACAATATTTCTAACTTTTATCCAATCAGATGTACAGATAAATTGTCCCATGGTGCATCTCATGTTTACTTCACCATATAAAAGTCCATTACACGTTGCCATCTTTGTCAGTTCTCTAATGCCTGCAGGCAGTGTTATATATTAATATTATTATAATATATTTAGTAGCCAACCGAGCAGGCATGTCAGTTCCCAGGTTCACCAAGGAGGAGAGCGCTGCACTGGTCCACGCCGTCAAGGACTTTTATCCCCAGCTGTTTGGGAACAAGAGGAGGTTGACAGATGCGCCTGTTAAGAAGGCCCTCTGGGAGTCTATCACCAATGCGGTTAGATTGGTGTGTGACGTCCAGAGGACCCAGGATCAGATCATGAGGAGATTCGGAGATATGAGGTTGCATTTATCGAAAAAAGTAAACCTCATAAGGGACTGGGTACAAGCCCGTAAAAGAGGGGGCCAAAGAAAGGCCCCGCGGAAACTGTACCTACTCCCTTATGAGGTGACTTTATGCGAGCTCCTCAATCTCCGGGTCCCCAAAAGATTTAGATCCTCGCCATCCTCGGCCTCCTCTTCTTCCCTCCCAGCTGCGGGATCTGAAAGTCCTGACGCGGGGGACAGGGCAGATGCTTCTCCGTCCGGTGGCCTGGGAGGAGATGATAGAGAATCTGAACCAGGTAATTATCCAACTTCATATAATATCTTTTTTTTTTTTTTTATAATCAAAAAATGTGTATATAGTCAGATACTAAACCTATACAGATCTCACAACATACACTACATATGATGTTTAGATATCTGATTTTAGATTATTGACACATGAAATAGGAATGATGTTTCTTGCGCTCTACAGAATATGCGTCACAGAGCGGAAATTTCTCATCCACGTTAACATGGGTTTGCGGAAAGTGGCATTGCTTTATACATGTTGTTCAAATGATGGATGCGTAATTCCGCTTGGAATCATTGCGCAATGATCGCGAAAATGGCATTTCTCATCCACGTTAACATGGGTTTGCGGAAAGTGGCATTGCTTTATACATGTTGTTCAAATGACGGATGCGTAATTCCGCTTGGAATCATTGCGCAATGATCGCGAAAATGGCATTTCTCATCCACGTTAACATGGGTTTGCGGAAAGTGGCATTGCTTTATACATGTTGTTAAAAATTAAATGGGAATTCTTAGATTAGTGAAGAATACAGTATTCTTATTTTAAATATTATAGCTAATAAAAAACGAATAATACAAAAAAATTATAACATATGGCCATCAATTGATGATTATGTAATAACAAGCAGATATTCTTAAAGATACAGTAAACAACACAACTGATTGAAAATAAGAGTCCAGGATATATTTATAATTAATTTAATTGAGGAAACAATTAACTCATGGGACTACCAAAGGATTAATATTTTTCAATTGATTTGTTATTAATGTAAATTTTTTAAACATGGCATGATTAGTATTAATGATATGCAATCCTCATTTAATATATTACAGATATGGATGTGGCTGCTGGATCCTCAAGCCAGGGCTTGTCACAGTATGGTATGTCTCTTTTTAATTGACATTTGTCTTAGAAACATGGACTGAACATTACATACTAAATACACATTGTTCAATATTTATATGTAATGTCTATTTAATAGATGAAAATTAAATAATTATTCGGATATCCTTAAATAACATATTAGATTTTAATTGCATGCTCAATACCATTCATGACATCAACATATGGAGTAGATAATTCATTAACAACAACATTGTGGAATCAATTTAATTTTAGATTAAAGGGATACTGAGCTACAATTATTAATATTGTCATTCAGATACAGTATGCAATATTAATAAACATAAAAATATAATACTATCATCATATGTGACATATTCTATTGCTAAATGTATTTTAAAATAAAGAAAGTACGTTTATGTGCATCTAAATTTTGGTTGACCAACCTGGGTTTTTATTGATGATGATGATGGTGGATACCTTCAACAAACAATATTTATTGAATCCAATATTCCTTATCTGCCTTTAAGATTAATATCGAGCAACATTCTAATTATAATAGGAGTCAATGTTAAATCATTTTTAACAGTTTGAACATAGAAATCAATTATTTAAATTAATCATGTCAGTGTCCCTTTAAGACAAAATAGATTCATTCATCTTTACATTCTTTTTATTAAAAACTATTGATATATAAATCACATTCTCTGTTGGAGTTACTTTATAGATATCTGCATACTCTAACAGCACCATGATTACATATTTGTAATAATCAATTTTGTTTTGTATTGTGATAAATATGTGTTGTGTCCTAAACAAGATTACTGTACATTGCAAAAATGGCTCGATGTGACACATGTGTTTGTTTAGATTTGTCAACAGATGCTCCTCAATATGTGGTTTGTGTGTATTCTTGTAACTTCTTAAGGACATATGACGGAATTATTCCGTCATAAAACAATTGAGCAAAGTGAAAGCTGTGTCCTTAAAGGGTTAAGAACATTGATCATTGGGTATATTTAGATATGCAATAGCAGCATCTGAGATGAATTTGATGTCTAATGTAGTCTGACATTAAACATATGTTCAATACAGATATTTTTACAGAATCCCCTTGATTCAATCAAGCATTTTCTGGTGTAATGACTGCTCTATTCTTCACATTTTAAAGTTGATTAATGTTAAAATTCTAGACAGATGTGATTTAGTGATATCCCAAATGTGTTTAATAATATATATCTATATCATTCATAGAGAGAGTTGGTGTGGTGAGCCCACAGGAATCCATCAGTGACATAGAGCCGCCTTTGCGGTCTCCTGGTAAGTCCATTGACTCATTTATATGTAATTGAAGGTGTATTGCTAATCAATATTATGATCATGATTCTGATGAAGCATAACATTATAAAAATTCAAAATATTTATCTTCTGATTATATATTAATTTATTTTTCATATTGAACGATTAATAATTTCAACTTTATTAGTCTACACATTTGTTATTCATAAGATGTATAACATATGTTTGTTTCCATTTGATTTTTTGACAACAGTCATCAAGTGATACACACATGAGAAATCTTAAATGTTCTATGTACTATGCTTTTATGAATTTAACATTAATACAAACAATACATTAAAATTCAGATTCATTGACAATAACAAATCTATTGTCATTTGTATGCTCCATCAAAATGATGTAAATCATAACTTTGTGTGTGTATATCTTTAATGCAACATTGATGTGCGTATTTGAGCAACAGTAACATATGTTATAATATCTGATCTTAACGTGTACACAACATGTTATGTTTTACAGAGATTGATGTCACATGTGGGACGGAGGAGGAAGAGGCTGCCTTGGAGTCTGATGGTATGTGAAATATATCTATCATGTTTCCAACATGTTTCTTTTTTGGAAATCATTTTATTGAAGACATTAAAAGTCTACAGCTTTTGCCCTTTAAAAAGGAATATTATTTGTCTGTTCAAATACACTACTGCCCCCTTTCTATATCAGGCAGCATGAAATTCTGCTTGTATATTTATTTTTAAAAATTTATAATTCATGCCATCATTATGTCACATGCATATTCCATGCCAAAACACAATAATAAGTTTCAAATTGTACAGACAGTCATTGATATTCATCTGAGTGCCTATATACATACCATATCCTCATTTCATAATTGTTTAAAAATTCAAACACACTTCGAAGTATATTGAAAACATAATCAATTTGAAATGCGTTGATTTGATGTCAGGATGTATGAGATGTTAATATATTTTCTTTACATTTTCAGATGGATCCACCACTTCTGGTCATCTGGTTTCCGCCCCTGCCCAGTCACAGACCCCTCCCCATGCACACACCCATGACCATGGCCACACCCCTGCACAGACCCAGAGCCCTTCCCATGACCAAACTCATGACCATGCCCAGACCACTGCCAGCCCTTCCCATATTTCATATCCTGTCCCTCCCACAAAACGCCCATACACCCCCCTTTGCCGCTCTCCCCGTATTCTGGCCCGTACAGCTGCCCAGACCCAAACTCCCCACTCCCCAGCTGTACGGCCTACCCTGGAGCGGCAGCTCACCCCTCCCCAAGCCATTCACATCCCTCCCCAAGCCAATCCCATCCCTCCCCCCTGTCTCAACCTTCATTGTCCTGGGTGTCAGATTGTCCTTCCCAGGCACAGCTGTAAGTATCATTCTAAATACACTTTATAAGATACTTAAAGGTACAGTGAAGTTAAATTGGTTAAATTGTGATTCAAATCCAGCATGCAATGTTAATCAAATTTATAATTTAATACTCTTATGAATTATTCGTCATTCTCTTGATATATTTTTTGAAAAAAAGTAATTCCTATAATTAGTTTAAACAATAAAATAAATCTGGCCATCATTTCTTTATTGTTGGATGAATGTATCCATCAACCAGCATGCACAAACAAAGTTGATAAACAAATATTGGCTTCCATAAAAAGCAACATTCTTGCATTCAAAATATAGCTTGAGAATTAAAACATATAATGAATATGTGTAATTTATAAAGATTTGTCATGTCATGCTCTATCTGAATCAGTCCATTAAATATTTAGGTTCAGTGTCCCTTTAATTGGATATCACTACATATACCAAACACCACTACTTGGATCCAAAATTTTATGTACAAATGTGGATACATTATCTCTTGTCTAACCCAGTGGGAATGTAATTTCTTCTGGTTGCTATGTTTACACAGCTTGTCCTCAATGCAAAAATGTTTAAGGATAGGTGTGCCTACCACAGTCTAAATTTAATTTTTAAATTGCTGATGTAAGTACAATGTTAATCCTTTAACAACATTTGATACACTCAAGCTGTATAAGTGGATCATCTAAAACCAATTAAAGGGGACAACATGTTTGAGTAACATGTCCCTTTAATGATTTCTGTCTGTCTGAATAACCTAATTCATGTGTAAAGAATAAATGTAAACTAATTTATGTAAAGAATTATTTGTCTTTATGATGACAATGTATGTATTAAAATTTTTTAGTCTGTTGTGTAATTATCCTTAATATTTAATTTTATTTTATTTTAGGCTGTGACTCAGCATGGCTCATGCTAGAAGGGATAGCAAGAGTAGAGCAGGCCGTGTTGAGGAACGCAGCTGTCCTGAGAGGGATGAACGACACCATGCAGGCCCAGCTCCGGGTTCAGGACTTGACTCTGTGTGAAATTATGCGATTACGTTCAAGGCCTGAATCTGGAGCTGGACATGCACAGGACAATGAGGAGGATGACCAGTAAGTGGAGGATCTGGATATGCTCCATGGTGGCAGATAAGAATCCTCCGTCCACATGTTGAATTTGTATTTTTATTGTTGCCATTTGGCCTTTTTTTCTGTTTATTGTTGTGCCTGTTGCACTCTTTTACCTTGTCATATGTCTCCAATGGGGCTATGCTGGCCCTTGGCAACTCTCTTCATGGACTGTGATGCACTGTGTTACCTTGCCATGTGTCTCCAATGGGGCTATGCTGGCCCTTGGAAACTCTCTTCATGGACTGTGATGCACTGTGTTACCTTGTCATATGTCTCCAATGGGGCTATGCTGGCCCTTGGCAACTCTCTTCATGGACTGTGATGCACTGTGTTACCTTGCCATGTGTCTCCAATGGGGCTATGCTGGCCCTTGGCAACTCTCTTCATGGACTGTGATGCACTGTGTTACCTTGCCATGTGTCTCCAATGGGGCTATGCTGGCCCTTGGCAACTCTCTTCATGGACTGTGATGCACTGTGTTACCTTGCCATGTGTCTCCAATGGGGCTATGCTGGCCCTTGGCAACTCTCTTCATGGACTGTGATGCACTGTGTTACCTTGCCATGTGTCTCCAATGGGGCTATGCTGGCCCTTGGCAACTCTCTTAATGGACTGTGATGCACTGTGTTACCTTGCCATGTGTCTCCAATGGGGCTATGCTGGCCCTTGGCAACTCTCTTAATGGACTGTGATGCACTGTGTTACCTTGCCATGTGTCTCCAATGGGGCTATGCTGGCCCTTGGCAACTCTCTTAATGGACTGTGATGCACTGTGTTACCTTGCCATGTGTCTCCAATGGGGCTATGCTGGCCCTTGGCAACTCTCTTAATGGACTGTGATGCACTGTGTTACCTTGCCATGTGTCTCCAATGGGGCTATGCTGGCTCTTGGCAACTCTCTTCATGGACTGTGATGCACTGTGTTACCTTGCCATGTGTCTCCAATGGGGCTATGCTGGCCCTTGGCAACTCTCTTCATGGACTGTGATGCACTGTGTTACCTTGTCATATGTCTCCAATGGGGCTATGCTGGCCCTTGGCAACTCTCTTCATGGACTGTGATGCACTGTGTTACCTTGCCATGTGTCTCCAATGGGGCTATGCTGGCCCTTGGCAACTCTCTTCATGGACTGTGATGCACTGTGTTACCTTGTCATATGTCTCCAATGGGGCTATGCTGGCCCTTGGCAACTCTCTTCATGGACTGTGATGCACTGTGTTACCTTGTCATATGTCTCCAATGGGGCTATGCTGGCCCTTGGCAACTCTCTTCATGGACTGTGATGCACTGTGTTACCTTGTCATATGGCTCATATATTCCTTATTTTTACAAGATTATTTATAAACGTTGTGTATGTTTTCTTACATACTAATAAAATACATTTTATTTCACAAATCTTTGTCCTCATTCTTCCTGTTATTTTATGAAAGCTCTAGTTTATGTTGTTGATCCTTAAAGGGACCTACCAAATATATTTGTTATACTGAAATCATATATGTAAGACAATAGTAAATGACTTTAAGATTAACATCTCCAATGTAATCTTATTATTTGTCTTTATATTATTTTCTCTTAGCTCTATCATTGCCTGATTATGATTAGCAGAGTAATTTCTTTATATATGTATATATAGATTGGTATTTGTGTATATATGTATATTTAAATGTTCAGATCCATGTGTGTATTTAGAAAGTCTGCATGAATTGATGCACTTTTACCAAATGATCTGAGTATTGATACAATGATATAATCCCTGTAAAGTCTTCATTTTATTGAAATAGTATTGACTATGTGTATGCTCTTTTTAAAAACAAAATAATGTCCCTTTAAGTGATGTTGATCACAATTGTTAATGAATGTATTTCCATTTGTAAAGCGTTTTTGTCCTTTTTACAAGAACAAGGACATATAATTTTATTAATAAACAATCTTATTGTAATGTTGACAGCACCTGTATTTCATTTTCAAATCTATATTAGTGTAAAAGTGTAACCAAATAAATCTCTGTGTGTAATGCAAATAATTTAGATGATGAATATTAGTTAACTAATATGTTAACAAAATACATCTCCTCCCATATATGGCTATAGGTAGGCTGACAATAATTAAACTTGAATAAATGACACGTTTAATCAATACATGTATAACTATTGTTATTCAACAACAATCCAAACATATCTTAAAACATCAATGGCATATGTATTTCTCATGTGTATCTTTTAAATGTTAAAGATATACACCATAGCTATAGTTCAAGGGACAGTCAAGTCCGAAAAGATGATTCAGGATTTGTTGTCATTCCTAGATAGCAATCTACACACATACTAGTTCCTAAAATATAAATACGTTTCTTAGTGATATGCCAAGATGTCACTGAGTCCTTGTATTGTCTGCGGTTTTTCAGCGATCTCGGATGCGCCATGTTGCTTAAGACGTCACCTGCCAGGCTGTCCAATGATTCCTTGTATTGACTGACGTTCTTACGTGATCAGGAATATGCCTTTTATTGGATTGCGTTTTGACGCGATCAAGGATGCGCCTTTTTTTTTGGGCGTTCTTACGTGATCAATAATGTGCCTTTCATTGGATGGCGTTCTTACGTGATCAAGGAAGCGCCATGTTAAGACGGCACATGTAAAGGTAAAAAAACGTCTGATTGGATTACGTAGTCCCGCAATATTTGTGCACGTTAAAAACGTTTGTGACTGCATCCAATTTTAAAAAGCTTGCGAATATGTATTATTTGCATCATGTTACATTGTTGACCCGTAGCTGATAAAGACCACCACATTCTCTTTTGCTGTATGTCTGGTTGAATCAACGAACGAAAGAAAAATGTTTTCATGCATAGGATATTTCTAGGCAAGTGCAAATCTCTACAGTCCATGTTTAATATGTTTGTCAACAATATGTTCCTTTTTCTGAAAAAATTAATGTTGTGTTTAATGTTGAATATATCTAATTAATAAATATGCGCTATTGTGTTTGAATAAAGTAATCAATATGCATTTATCTTTATCATATGCTAAATATATGATGCCGACTTCTTCTAAATGTAATTTCGTTGTATATTTTATTAAAGGTTCATTAGACACTCACATTATAAATCAAAAGCTTGGATTTTGTCTCTAGTTAGATAGTCCATTGTTTAACCAATACGTTTATTTTTTCTTCTGTTCTAAGAAAATGTAAGTAATTTTCTTACTCCTCGCAAAGCCTCTGAGTTTCATGTGAGTACCATCTCCAGCTTTCTCCAGTTTGTGTAAAGGGTCTTTTCATATGTTAATGATGGGGTATTGTGTTGTTTTACGGTTGTAATGGATGTTCATCTATATTTTCAATATAGCTAACCCTATTTTATTTTCAAGTGTTTGAAGCTTTTTAATATTGATATCAGTATATGTTAATCTTGTTGTTTGTAGTAGTGTCTATTACATACAGTTATGTTAAAAATATAGGATACTGTCCCTTGAATGCAAATGTTGTTTTTTGTATCATGTATGAGATCCACATAGTTTAATCTTCAAATATATTATTGTTAGCATATTTTCACCCCCCCCCACTCCTAAAAGAACTTTAAACCATATTCATTGTTAAAAAAAAATGTCTTTACAATAAAATATTAACACAATAATGTCTCTTAAAGAAAATAGACTTTATTTAACACGTCAATATAAATGTGATTTCAATATTTTTTTTTTGACAAAGTACATGTAGATATACCAACAAGCTTAAAATATGTGTTAGCATATGTAATGTTGTTAAAGGGACAGTTTAGAAAAAATATAATGTTTTTCATTATTCTAAAAGTCAATTATGTAATATCAAGGATATCAAATGTTTCTCAACAATTGAACATTTGTCTGGGTTTATTTAAATTTGCTATCTAAACCTATGAGGTTGGTGTGCTCATTTCTTCGATCTTGAAGAGTGCTTGTAATCATTATACAATTTGAGCACTAGAGGGCATTTTGATAGCATTTGTATATGTAAAACCTTGTGCTCATACAGCATATTATTGACCATGTATTGATCATTGATATCTAAAATGTTGTTATGTATGAACAACAAATAAGTGGTCATTTTTCATAGTCATAGATACAAGGGTAAACACATAAGTCACACATGTATTTCTCCATGTTTTGTTGTTTCAAACTTTATAATGCGTAATACAGTGTTTTCTTTGTAATCAATAATTTTCTGACTGTCCCTTTAAGCTGTGTTATTGGCATTCAAACAGTAATATGCCATCATGGATAATTGTTATGGTAATTTAGTTAGCGATTCGGGAAACAGTTTGGACATCACATCACAGAAACCAATCAATATCATGAACAAGGATAGGTATGTGATGATGTGGTTTTCACACACTTATAACCCACACTCTGCAAACAATCTGCCTCCATGGACCCGGTCCCATAGAAGTCGATTATATACAGAGTGTGGTCCACAAGTGTATGAAAACCACATCATCACATACCTATCCATTACACATTAAATTAAAAAAAGCAGTGAAGATGAAAAAAATACTTACTTCCTCTTCCTTCCCCTCTTCCCACGGGGCTGAGGCTCTGGGAGAGGCAACTGCCGACTCCGAAGAGTCCTCCTTGGAGCTGTTGTGGGAGGAGTGGAAGGAAGAGTACTGGGACGACCAAGGTGAGGAGTAGATGGCTGGGGAGGAGAAGATGGATGAGGAGGAGAAGATGGCTGAGGAGGATGAGTAGATGGCTGAGGAGGAGGAGGAGTAGATGGCTGAGGAGGAGGAGTAGATGGCTGAGGAGGATGAGATGGGCCGGCAGGAGGAGATGGCCCAGCAGCAAGAGGCCCAGCAACAAGAGGCACAGCAACAGGAGGTAGACCAGCATGCGCCTCCCGGAAAAAAGTGAACATTTCTTGATGAAGCTGAAATATTCTGGTTTGGCCTTCTTCTATTCGATTCAGTATGTTGATGATTTCATTTTGTCCTTGAATAATTTGATTTTGGCCATCAAGTATTCTGTGTCGTCCTTCTATATTTTCTATCCGGGAGGTACGCATCTGGTCTATGTACTCCAGTAGAACCCGCACCTCCGCTATTTCCTCTTGTTGTGCTTGTTGAACCCGTGCACGGCGGGGTGCCCGTGCATGGCGGAGTGCGGGTCTTTGAGGGACCTCGGGTTCCGCGGGTTCCGCGGGATCCTCCTGTGCTTCCGGGGCCTCTTCATCAGCTCCCGTGCGCTGTTCGTCACGGGGGGCCTCTTCCCTCCGAAGTGGAAATTCCTCACCACCACTCTCATCCCGGGGAGATGCAGGAGGCTGTGCTGCCTCGTCCCCAGACTCTGTATATAAAAAAAAAAAAAATAATAAAGAAATGTATATATTAGCATATTTGCAAATAAAGGTTTAAATGACTTAACTTACGATACAATTACAAATGCAGAATCATTAATCCACTTTGAAATCTAACAAACAATCAATACTATTTCCGCTTTTTCTAAACCGTGTTTGTGATATCTGTGGTCAATGTGAATGTTTTTGCGTTTGTTTTCAGTCTGTTTAAATGCACACCTAACCTATAGCCTAGATACTGATGTAACCGCAAAGTAATAGAATGCGTGTAAACAACGTTATAGCATTAATCTGATCCTTAACACATGAAACCCAATGTTTTATCTTTCATGATTTAGAAGCATACATTTTGTATCAACTTTCGAATGTACTTTTCTTATCTAATTCGCTTAATTCTCTGGATATTCTTTGCTGAAAAGCATATCTAAATATGCTTATAAGATGCTGATTGTTAGCTGAATATAGCTGCCTCCTGTGATTGTTTCACCGTGTGCATGGCTATTTCTTCATTAAAATATATCTCAAGAATGAATCAAATTAAGTAATATAAGTACATTTGAATGTTTTGTCAAATTGTATTCGCTACCTCAATCATGAAAGTAAATGTTTGCGTATAGTGTCCCTTGAAATACATTTGTATGTGAAATTATTGTTCAATGAGCTTACCGTCAGATGAGAGTGGCAGGTTCCCGGTATCGATTCCTCCGATACGACTACTTCCACCTCGGAGATGCTGGGCCGCAACATTTCCTCCCATCGGCAGTACTCCATTTCAATGGCAGGGCCGCCACCGGTCCCTGCGGCATGTCGGGCCTCCAGGCTTAACTTTTTTTTCAGTTCAAGTTTACAGTCCCGGTACCGATGTTTGATAGAATCCATATCTCGGTTCCGGCCACCCACTGCATTGACTGCATTCCTGATCTCGTTCCAGAGCCTCCTCCTGTCAGTCGGGGTGGTCTTTTGGTGCTGCAGCATCCTATGCCTGGCCATATAGGCCTCTACGAGGGCCTCCTTCTCCTCCATCGTAAACCTCGCCTCCCTAGTCGCCTTGGCCTTCCCCTGTGACGATGTCCTCTGTTTCCCGGACTGTGAAGCCCTACTCTGACCGCCACTGGGCCCAGCCACTTGGTCATCTTGAACCAAGTGGCTGGGTCCACCCACCGCTTCCACCCCCGCTTCCTGCCCCCCTTCCTGCCCCCCTTCCTGCCCTGTTCCTCTCCCCCTCCCTCTACTCCCCCCTCTACCTGTCCCCTGCCTGGCCTCCATCTCTTCCCTAAACTAAACCCCAAATAATCAAACAAAAAGTGAGTGTGATGAAATTAAAGGGGGTCAAAATAAAGAACTAAAAAGACAAAAAAGGTGCTTAAAGTGTGAGAGGGATGTAAAAAACAAAGAGGGTAAGGAGTATTTAAATAAACGAAAAGAATAAGACTAAAAGGAGGATATGTAAACTAAATGTAACTAGGGGATGGGTATGGGATGGGTATGGGGTATGGGATAAGAGTAAATGGGATGAAAGGGAATGGGACTACAAGGAATGGGGTATGGAGTGTAGTATGAGGGGGTAGGGGGTATGGAGTGTATGTAGTGTTATTGATAAGTGTATGTATGTATTGAATGTGTTTGCGTGTAAATGTGTTAAGTGTACAGAAAAATCACTCGCTCGCTAACTCACACTACTTCTAATTCTCACTAACAAACACTCCCACTAACGCTCACTAACTACCACTAACTGACGCTCCCACTAACAACTCTCACTAATAACTCCCACTAACTCACTCACGCTCCCACTAACAGACTCTCTCCCACTCCCACTAACTCCCACTAACTCACTCACTCTCTCACGCTAACACTACCAACTGACTCTCTCACGCTAACACTAACTCACTCTCAAAAATTCTCAAACTCTCTATTCTTAAACCTCCAATCTCCAAAGACCCAACAGCAACACAGTCAAAGAAGCCATGCTTGTGTGGTGCTTATATACCCTGTGTAAATGTTTAATGATGTACCAATTTCCGTTGTAAATTGTGTTCAGGTGTGCTTTATTAGCAATTAATATTAGTGCAATGTGTATTAGTTGTGTGAATTTGCGCATGCTCATTTTGAGTTGGTATTTGTGGAATGTGTAGAATGCGATGATGTCATAGTGGTCGTTTTCTCTAACATTGTCCAATAGTATTCTTTTTAAATGTGATTTTGCGATGGTGTGTTCTTCGTGAAGTGTTGTATATGTATGTTTGTCATAATATATAGTGATATTGAATGCGATTTTGTTTCGAGTGTATGTATATCATTTTTAATCCTTGTTATTTTGCGATTTTCCGCATCTTAAAGTATATGCGTATTCCCCGTATAAAATTTTATTAAAACATCCCCCGCTTGTGAATGTGTAATGCTTGTGTGCTTTGTTGATTGATTGTTGTTGTGACATTTGCGGCGTGTTATTGTTGTGCATGATGTGGTATGCGTCATATGACCGAGCTGTACGTATTCTCGCGAGATCGAGTGTTAGGTGAAAAAAGCAATTTTTTGCCTTTCCCATTGATCTCTATGGGAGACTGTCTAACGCGGGCAGTATTACGCGTGTGACATACACGCGTTAGGAGCATCGTTAGATGGTCTTATTTTAACTCTAAATACCGGAGTCAAACAATGACGTGCGTTAGACATAAACACGCGTGGCGTTAACAACCCATCTACCGCCGAACTCCAAATCTAGGCCTAAGAGATTATGTTTCTCTTTAGATTTCACACTTAAATTGTCCCCCTCTAATGTTTTACTACATCTCATAGAGAATACTATACCAGGTACGTCAAGGAGATTGATGATCTGTATTTTTACTGCCACTAAGCTATGTATAGCTTGGGCATGGAAAAAACCTGATCCTCCGCGTCTTGCTGAAATAAGTGCAATGATCGATTATATGGCCAAGATGGAAAAACACTTCTTTAACTCAATTGATCAAATGGAGAAATACTCAGAAATACACAGATAACTTCGCTTCTGTTTATTTAACCGGCCCCTAAGTCATTACAACCAGAGACAATAAAGCCCGGTTTCTAGTACTTAAGTGTGCCTGCTTTTTTTTTTCTCTTTCTCTTCTCTTCCTTCACACACCTTTCCTTCATAATTTTGACCTTCCTCTTCCTGACCCCGCCTATGTGAATAGATCTTCATCTGATAACTTTAAGGATTTTGTCCAATAATAACACACTATTGGTACAAAAATTCCATAACAGCTGGAAATAAAGCCTATTATATAACTGTTCCTGTAATAATATATCACATATGACTGATCACCTTGAACACATTTGGACTATATCAGGATTGATGATTGAAATCCGTATGTTTGTAAAAGGACAAATATATGTAACCATGTAGAAGTTAGTAATGTCATGCATTGTATTATTGTTATAAAAGAATCAATAAAAATATTTTTTTTAATATTTTTATTGATTCTTTTATAACAATACAAACAATACAACAAAAAAATATTTAAAGTATATAAAAAAAAATTCTAAAAGATAATCCATTTAACCCCTTCAGGGGACCCTGCTTTTGCCCACGTGACATCCTATTTAACTCAAGTTTCATGTCATAGATGGCTTCCCAAAGTTTTAGCCTTATATACTTTTTAATACCCCCTATGTTCAATTTGCTACTTGCTAAATGTTGGACTTTAATACGTTATATTCTAATATTGGTGAATGGATGTCCTTAAGACTCCTTGGTTATCACTACTCATCACAATGTTAAACTAACATTACGCTGTTGTTGACAGATATTTTTGAGTATCTCCCTGCTGGCATGTCTAGACACTGTCAGGGTTTTTTCCCTGTTTTGTTTGCCATGTGCTGCTGGCAGCCATTTTACTCACCTCTCTTCCTGACTATGGTGCATTGTGGGGGATGCTGCTCATTTCCTGCACCTCCTTTTATGGCCAGAATGGTGTGCATCATCCGTTTGAGACAGGATGCAGTCTCAGAATTGTGATGTCATCACTTATTATTTAAAAGGCCTCTGTTCAGTATGCTTTGCCTTTGCGTTGTCTCAGACCTGTTTGTTAGAGTTCCTGTGTATTACCTGGCTGCCTGACGTCCTTCCTGGTTCCTGATTCCTGGCTTGTTCCTGACTCTGCTGTTTTCCTTGTTCCTGATTCCAGCTCATCTGAATATTCGCTTTGGCTCCTGACTCGGCTCGTCTGACTACCAGCTCTGGTTTTGACTCCTGGCTTGTTATTTGACTTGTGGACTTTTTTTATTATTTTTTGCTATTAATAAAGGTGTGATTATTTTTGCACTTCTCGTCTCAGTCTGATTCTTGGCACTCTGACATTACGTAAAGGCCATGAATCCTGATGGTGCTAATTATTCACCTTTACCTGCCATCATTTCCAGGATGGATGTAAAGGATCACCGCTTGGATCAATTTGCACTAGCCCTGCAAACCCTGCTGACTCGCACTGCACATTTGAACCAAAGTGTCCCGCAAGTTATGGCTGCTCCTGTTTCCGCTGCTGCACCTATGCCTACCAGGAGCATGTCCAGTTCTGCACCTCTACCTCAGCGATATGGAGGTGATCCTATTCAGTGCAGAGGGTTTTTGAACCAGGTGGGCATTTATTTTGAGATGTTCCTCAGGCGTTTCCCTCTGACAGAGCTAAGGTGGGATTTCTCATCTTGTTACTTTCTGACACAGCTCTTGCCTGGGCTAATCCCTTGTGGGAGACTAATAAACCTGTGATTTCAAATTACCCTGAATTTGTGGCCTCCTCTCGAAGGGTATTTGATGTTCCGGCTCGCTCCTCCTCTGCTGCTAAACGACTCATGTCCATTCAGCAAGGTACAAGATCTGTTGCTCAGTATGCTATTGAGTTCCGTATGCTTGCCGCAGAGGTAGGTTGGAACAATGAAGCCCTTGGTGCCACCTTCTTTCATGGGCTCTCTGATGCGGTTAAAGATGAAGTTGCTGCCAGAGATTTACCAGAGGATCTCGAGGCATTGGTGTCTTTTTTTATCCTAATTGACATCTGACTCAGAGAGAAGCCCTCTTTCAAGGAGCACTTGCGGAATCCTCCTGTTCCGTTGTCTCCTACGTGTTCGTTCCCACCCATGCCTCCCTCTCCTCCCATGCCTACTGTTCCCGAGTCACCAGGTACTGCTGAGCCGATGCAGTTGGGATTCACGTGTCTCTCCATGGCAGAGAGGGCCTTTAGGAGGAGGGAGGGGCTCTGCCTCTATTGTGGGTTACAGGGCCACCTTTTGAAGTCTTGTCCTACACGGCCGGGAAACGCTCACACCTAAGGTCCTGTCAGGGGCAGACCTTGGGTGGTTTATCCTCATCTCTGGAACCGCTTAAGGAGAAACCTTTGGTCACGGTTGTCCTTTCCTGGGTGGATTCCTCCATAGTCACTCAGGCTCTTGTTGACTCCGGTGCTGCGGGCTATTTCATTGTACTGAGGGGTGTGATCAACCTGCGCTGGGAAAGTTACCAATAAACCACTGGGTAAATGGAGTATCCTCAAACTCCACAGAGAAGAATACAATCATACAATAGTAATAAGGATATTACTATAATAACCCCTGGCGCTAACGTGTAGCTAAAATTGGTAATGCAAAGGTTCTAATTATTGTATACTATAAACAATAAATTACCTTAGTACGATGGAAATGATAATTCCTTACAAATATGTGAAAACTGGGTAGTTGATTAATAAACCCAAATTAAGGGATGTGCTTAAGGATGAACCAGAGTAATGGTGCAAGTAAAAAATAAACAAATTTTATTACAATCTTAATCGTGCACAGAAATACTTTTAAAACCAAATTTAAATAACACTCTGATCAGGCGTTTGACAATGTAGTATCAATAAAATCCCTAAAAACCTCAAAATAAAATTGCATAAATAAAATAACAATAAAACAACAATGAGACAATCACTATCACAAATGGTTAATTCGAGATAGAGAACAAAGATCCCATTGGAAACCAAGGAAGATCCACGTCAGCTGGAAGTTAGTGATATTTTAACCGGACTGAGCTGATGAGAGAGGACAAGGCCAAAATTCATTTGCAAGTCCACTTCCGCAAAGAGATCTAAGAAAAAGAAGGGCATCAGACAGAGAGGAAAGAGAGGTGGAAGCAGGAGACTCAAAAAAGACCCGATTTTAGAGAAACCAGGGGTGACGGTATAAAAGACCTGACCTCCCATCTATCAGGAGCTTGACAAAGGCCCAGACCGGGCTGAAACGCGTTGCTCCGCCCACTTTTCTAACACACAGGTGACTAGAACTAATTACCAGCGCCGAGACCGCACAGAGACCCAGAGCACAGTTTGGTCTATCTGGCGTGAGTGCTGATACGGATTGTAAAAGACAAGAGGTTTCCTTCATTTCGGGGATCCATCCAGCAGTGATCTAATCCAGGACCGCTATAGAGAGACAGCTGGGACTTCATAGAGCATTTTCGGTGTAAGTAATAAGTGAACACCTTAAATTTTGGCTCTCTTCCTGTCTGTTCATTTGGATCTCATCTCGTTACAGCTCCGGTTAAAATATCACTAACTTCCAGCTGACGTGGATCTTCCTTGGTTTCCAATGGGATCTTTGTTCTCTATCTCGAATTAACCATTTGTGATAGTGATTGTCTCATTGTTGTTTTATTGTTATTTTATTTATGCAATTTTATTTTGAGGTTTTTAGGGATTTTATTGATACTACATTGTCAAACGCCTGATCAGAGTGTTATTTAAATTTGGTTTTAAAAGTATTTCTGTGCACGATTAAGATTGTAATAAAATTTGTTTATTTTTTACTTGCACCATTACTCTGGTTCATCCTTAAGCACATCCCTTAATTTGGGTTTATTAATCAACTACCCAGTTTTCACATATTTGTAAGGAATTATCATTTCCATCGTACTAAGGTAATTTATTGTTTATAGTATACAATAATTAGAACCTTTGCATTACCAATTTTAGCTACACGTTAGCGCCAGGGGTTATTATAGTAATATCCTTATTACTATTGTATGATTGTGGGCTATTTCATTGACAATGCTTTTGTATCAAAGCACTCCATTCCTGTTTTGCCTCGGTCCGTTCCGCTTGCTAATGAGGCCATTGATGGCAGGCCCCTTTAGCCCGCACACGTTACTCACGAAACTGCTCCGTTGTCCATGGCTGTTGGGGCTCTCCATTTTGAAACCCTCCAGCTCCAGGTGATAAACTCTCTGCATTTTCCAGTTGTTCTGGGTTATCCTTGGCTCCAAAAGCACAATCCCAGTCTCGACTGGCGCAGGTCCGAAATTTTGTCAAGGTCCCCGCAATATATTTCCACTTGTCTTCGGAAACCAGTTACAGTCTTGTGCACTTCTTCGGTATCTCAACTGCCAGAGGAGTACCGAGAGTTACTAGACGTTTTTGACAAGGTGCGTGCCAGTACGTGGCCTCCTCACCGGTCTTACGATTGTGCCATAGACCTGCAACCCGGAGCCATTCCTCCTTGGGGCTGTGTGTACCCTCTGTCTGTTGCAGAGAATTGTGCTTTGGAGGAGTATGTTGCCGATGCTCTGTCGCTGGGGATCATCCGCAAATTCTGCTCTCCTGCAGGGGCTACCTTCTTCTTTGTGAAGAAAAAGTGTGGCGAGTTAAGACCATGCATCGATTATAGGGGTCTTAATCTTCTTACCATTAAGAATGCTTACCCTATTCCGCTCATTACGGAACTCTTTGACCGCCTCAAGGGAGCTACGGTCTTTACTAAACTTGATTTGAGAGGAGCGTACAATCTCGTTAGGATTAAGGAGGGCCACGAATGGAAAACAGCATTTAACACCAGAAGCGGGCATTATGAGTATCTTGTAATTCCCTTTGGCCTATGTAATGCTCCTGCTGTTTTTCAGGAATTTATTAATGATGTCCTACAAGATATGCTGCAACAGTGTGTTGTGAAGTACTTAGACGACATCCTCATACACTCACCCACACTTGAGGCTCATCGTTCTGATGTTACACGGGTTCTTCAGAGACTACGTGAGAACGGCCTGTTTTTGTAAACTCGAAAAATTTGAGTTCCATCAGACTCAAGTAACCTTCCTAGGTTATGTTATCTCTGTTGCAGGGTTCTCCATGGATCCAGACAAGTTAACTGCAGTTCTGCAGTGGCCAGTTGGTCTTTGGTCTATTCAACGTTTTTTGGGGTTCGCCAATTATTATAGAAAGTTTATTAAAAACTTTTCTTCCTTGGTCAAACCTATCACAGACATGACCCGTAAAGAGAATGATCCACTCCATTAGTCACCTACTGCCATTAAGGCATTTGATAGTCTTAAGACTGCCTTTGCTGCCGCTCCAGTTCTGGCTCATCCTAACCCTGTCCTGCCTTTCGTTCTTGAGGTCGATGCGTCTGAGACTGGAGTAGGTGCCCTCTTGTCTCAACGTCCTATGCCTGACGGTTCCTTGCATCTGTGTGGTTTCTTCTCTAAGAAATTGTCTCCAGCGGAGTGCAATTATGAAATTGGCGACAGGGAATTACTGGCCATAATTTTGGCACTTAAGGAATGGAGACATCTTCTCGAGGGTACTAGCGTGCCAGTGCTCATTTTTACTGACCACAAGAAATAAACTTATCTATCTGAAGCAAAACGTTTGTCCCCCCGACAGGCCAGATGGGCGCTATTTTTGTCTCGGTTTAATTATGTGGTCTCCTACCAGCCTGGTAGTAAGAATGTTAGGGCTGATGCCCTCTCTTGACAATTTTTCGCCTCTGTCCAAGGAGGAGCCTGTACCTACTCCTGTTATACCTCCTGACTATATTTTGGTTACCATACGTACTAATTTGACTTCTCCCTTGGGGGAGGAGATTCTGGCTGCACAAACCAATGCACCTCCTGAGAAACCTAGTGGTAAGTGTTTTGTTCCTGAGAATCTTCTAACTAAACTTTTGCACACTTACCACTATCCTAAAGACGCAGGTCACCCAGGCAAGAACCAAATGATTTGGTCTGTCACTCGACAATTCTGGTGGCCAGGTCTTCATTCTGATGTTGCTGCGTATGTTGCCTCCTGCTCAGTTTGTGCACAGAATAAGACTCCTTGACATCTTCCTGTGGGTCTTCTTCAACCTATTGCTAATGGTGAGCGTCCTTGGACACATCTTTCCATGGACTTCATTGTTGAGCTCCCTGTTTCCAATGGCAATACTGTTATCCTTATGGTGGTTGACCGTTTTTCTAAAATGTCACATTGCATTCCCTTGATTAAGCTGCCTACCGCTAAGGAGCTTGCTTTAATTTTTGCCCGGGAGGTCTTCCGTTTACATGGGTTACCCAAGGAGATAGTGTCGGACCGGGGTTGCCAGTTTGTCTCCAGATTTTGGCGTTCCTTTTGTGCTCAAATGGGGATCCAGCTTTCCTTCTCCTCGGCATATCACCCTCAATCCAATGGGGCTGCGGGACGGTCTAATCAAGCTCTGGAATAGTTCCTCCATTGCTATGTCTCAGATCACCACAATAATTGGTCTGAACTGTTACCTTGGGCAGAGTTTGATAGTAATAGTGCTATTAATGCTTCCTCCAATCCCCGTTCATGGCGAATTATGGGTTACAACCATCCTTGTTGCCCGATTCATTCATGTCTCAGGGTATTCCGGCTTTGGAGGAGCATCTCCGGCAACTCCGTTCCACGTGGGTGCAGATTCAGGATTGCCTTCATCGTTCTATACACCGCCAAAAGTTCCAGGCTGATCATAGGCGTCTGCCCGTACCAGGTTGGTGAGAGAGTTTGACTGTCCTCCCGCAACTTGAACCTTTGTGTGCCTTCCAATAAATTGGCTCCCTGTTATGTTGGTCTTTTTCGAATACTCTGACGGGTTAATCCTGTGGCCTATGCTCTTGACCTTCCTCCTGCTATGCGCATCCCCAATCTTTTTTATGTCTCCCTCTTGAAACCATTGGTTTGTAATCGGTTTACCACTGTGTTGCCTCATCCCCGTCCTATCTTTGTTGACAACCATGAGGAATATGAGGTTAGCAGCATTATTGACTCTCGTATGTCCAGGGGCCGTGTACAGTATTTGGTTCACTGGAGGGGCTACGGTCTGGAGGAGCGGTCTTGGGTTCCTTCCTCTGATGTTCATGCTCCCGCCCTCCTCCGTGCCTTCCATGCCCGTTTCCCCAATAAGCTTTTTGTCCTCCCGCGGGGGAGGGATCGTTGAGGGGAGGGTACTGTTAGGGTTTTTTCCCTGTTTTGTTTGCCATGTGCTGCTGGCAGCCATTTTACTCACCTCTCTTCCTGACTATGGTGCATTGTGGGGGATGCTGCTCATTTCCTTCACTTCCTTTTATGGCCAGACTGGTGTGCATCATTCGTGTGAGACAGGATGCAGTCTCAGAATTGTGATGGCATCACTTATTATTTAAAGGGCCTCTGTTCAGTATGCTTTGCCTTTGCGTTGTCTCAGACCTGTTTGTTAGAGTTCCTGTGTATTACCTGGCTGCCTGACATCCTTCCTGATTCCTGATCCCTGGCTTGTTCATGACTCTGCTGTTTTCCTTGTTCCTGATTATGGCTCGTCTGACTATTCACTTTGGCTCCTGACTCAGCTCGTCTGACTACCAGCTCTGGTTTTGACTCCTGGCTTGTTATTTTACTTGTGGACTTTTTTATTATTTTTTGCTATTAATAAAGGTGTGATTATTTTTGCACTTCTCGTCTCAGTCTGATTCCTGGCACCCTGACAGACACTTATTCTAAGCTTATACGCAACTAGGTATCCCATTATTCGACTACAGGTTTAAAATATTTTTTACCCAAGGAGATAGTGTCGGACCGGGGTAGCCAGTTTGTCTCCAGATTTTGGCGTTCCTTTTGTGCTCAAATGGGGATCCAGCTTTCCTTCTCCTCTGCATATCACCCTCAATCCAATGGGGCTGCGGGACGGTCTAATCAAGCTCTGGAATAGTTCCTCCATTGCTATGTCTCAGATCACCACAATAATTGGTCTGAACTGTTACCTTGGGCAGAGTTTGATAGTAATAGTGCTATTAATGCTTCCTCCAAGTTATCCCCGTTCATGGCGAATTATGGGTTACAACCATCCTTGTTGCCCGATTCATTCATGTCTCAGGGTATTCCGGCTTTGGAGGAGCATCTCCGGCAACTCCGTTCCACGTGGGTGCAGATTCAGGATTGCCTTCATCGTTCTATACACCGCCAAAAGTTCCAGGCTGATCATAGGCGTCTGCCCGTATCAGGTTGGTGAGAGAGTTTGACTGTCCTCCCGCAACTTGAACCTTTGTGTGCCTTCCAATAAATTGGCTCCCTGTTATGTTGGTCTTTTTCGAATACTCTGACGGGTTAATCCTGTGGCCTATGCTCTTGACCTTCCTCCTGCTATGCGCATCCCCAATCTTTTTTATGTCTCCCTCTTGAAACCATTGGTTTGTAATCGGTTTACCACTGTGTTGCCTCATCCCCGTCCTATCTTTGTTGACAACCATGAGGAATATGAGGTTAGCAGCATTATTAACTCTCGTATGTCCAGGGGCCGTGTACAGTATTTGGTTCACTGGAGGGGCTACGGTCTGGAGGAGCGGTCTTGGGTTCCTTCCTCTTATGTTCATGCTCCCGCCCTCCTCCGTGCCTTCCATGCCCGTTTCCCCAATAAGCTTTTTGTCCTCCCGCGGGGGAGGGATCGTTGAGGGGAGGGTACTGTTAGGGTTTTTTCCCTGTTTTGTTTGCCATGTGCTGCTGGCAGCCATTTTACTCACCTCTCTTCCTGACTATGGTGCATTGTGGGGGATGCTGCTCATTTCCTTCACTTCCTTTTATGGCCAGACTGGTGTGCATCATTCGTGTGAGACAGGATGCAGTCTCAGAATTGTGATGGCATCACTTATTATTTAAAGGGCCTCTGTTCAGTATGCTTTGCCTTTGCGTTGTCTCAGACCTGTTTGTTAGAGTTCCTGTGTATTACCTGGCTGCCTGACATCCTTCCTGATTCCTGATCCCTGGCTTGTTCATGACTCTGCTGTTTTCCTTGTTCCTGATTATGGCTCGTCTGACTATTCACTTTGGCTCCTGACTCAGCTCGTCTGACTACCAGCTCTGGTTTTGACTCCTGGCTTGTTATTTTACTTGTGGACTTTTTTATTATTTTTTGCTATTAATAAAGGTGTCATTATTTTTGCACTTCTCGTCTCAGTCTGATTCCTGGCACCCTGACAGACACTTATTCTAAGCTTATACGCAACTAGGTATCCCATTATTCGACTACAGGTTTAAAATATTTTTTACAAGTGCAAATACCTCCCCAATGCTAGTTAACTTTGTTCTCTATACCACTTCTCTGGTTTAGTATATTCCACCTATACTGAGGCCCAAACTCCAATATACGCCAAATGAGTGTTTACTTTTGAGCATGTTCCATAACAGATGGATTGATAGACGCCTAATCCACCATTCCTCAACATCACCGATACTAAATAAACCTATTAACCCCTAATTCACCGCTCCCCGACACCTAAATAAAGTCATTAACCCCTAATCCGCCGCTACCCGACATCGCCGACACTGAATAAACCTATTAACCCCTAAACAATCGCCCCCCCCCATCATAAATAATAAACTAAACCTGTTAACCCCTAAGCTGCTGGACCCCCACATCGCTAACTTTAAATTAAAAGTTACAACATAGCTATCTGAAAATAAATAAAAACGTACCTGTGAAATTAAAAAAAAATAAGATTAAACTATAGATTAACCTAACATAACTATTCTAATAAAAAAATTTAAAAAAACAATTAAAAACCTTAATTACAAATTTTAATAAACCTAATACTACCAAAAAAATTTAAAAAATCTAACATTACAAAAAATAATAAACATTAAAAATATGAAAAATAAAAAAACTCTAAGATTACAAAAAATAATAAACAAAATTATTAAAAATAAATACAATTACACCTTATTTAATAACCCTATAAAAATTAATAAAGCCCCCCAAAATAAAAACACCCCCTAACCTACAACAAACTACCAATAGCCCTTAAAAGGGCCTTTTGTAGGGTATTGCACTAAATTAAATAGCTCTTTTACATACAAAAATTACAAAGTCCCACCAACAATAAAAACCCCCACGCAACCAACCCACCAAAATAAAAAACCTAAGTCTAAAAAAAACCTAAGCTACCCATTGCCCCTAAAGAGGCATTTGTATGGACATTGCCCTTAAAAGCGCATTCAGCTCTCTTACAGTGCCCAAAGCCCTAATCTTAAAAAAAAAAACACCTCAAAAAAACAGTCCGGACATCCATCTCCATCCAGACAGGGGAAGAAGTCTTCATCCAGGCAGCAAAAAGTCTTCATCCAGACGGCGACATTTTCATCCATTGGGGGCGTCTTCTATCTTCATCCTGGTGGTGCGGTGCAGAGCTATCCAGGACCGGCGATTACATCCTGCGCGGAGCGTCCTCATCATACGATCACTGCCGTACACTGAAGTTGAATGCAAGGTACTCATTTAAAAATGGCGTGTCTTGCATTCCTATTGACTGATTTGATTCTTCAAATTCAACTCAGCCAATAGGATGAGAGCTACTGAAATCCTATTGGCTGATTTGAAATCCTATTGGCTGACTTTTTTGTATGTAAAAGAGCTGTTTAACTTAGAGCAATGCCCTACAAAAGGCCCTTTTAATGGCTATTGGTAGTTTATTGTAGGTTATGGGGTGTTTTTTATTTTTATAGGGCTATTAGGTTTGGTGTAATTGTTTTTATTTTTTATCATTTTGTTTATTATTTTTTATAATCTTAGAGTTTTTAATTTTTCGTATTTTTAGTGTTTATTATATTTTGTAATGTTAGATTTTTTAATTTTTTTATAGTATTAGGATTTTTTGAATTTGTAATTTAGGTTTTTTTATTTTTTCGTAGTGTTAGGTTTTTTTAATCATGTACTTTAGGAATTTTAATTGGTAGTTTTTTTATTTTATTAGAAAAGTAATGTTAGGTTAATTTATAGTTTAATCTTAGTTTTTTTTATATTTCACAGGTAAGTTTAAATTTTTTTTAAGATAGTTATATTGTAACTTTTAATTTAAAGTTAGAGGGTGTTAGGTTTAGGGGTTAATAGTTTAATTTAATGTTTTGCGATGTGGGGGTCCGGGGGTTAAGGGGTTAAGGTTTAGTTTATTAGTTACGATGTGGGGGACTGGCAGTTTTAGGGTTAATAGGTTTATTTAGTGTCAGCGATGTCAAGGATCAGCAGATTAGGAGTTAATAGGTTTATTTAGTGTCAGCGATGTCGGGAGCGGTGAATTAGGGGTTAATAACTAATAGTCGCAATGTGGGTGGGCGACAGATTAGGGGTTAATAGGTTTAATAGTCGCGATGTGGGTGGGCAGCAGATTAGGGGTTAATAGGTGTAATATAGTATTTGCGATGCGGGAGGGTGGCGGTTTAGGGGTTAATAGGTAGTTTATGGGTGTTAGTGTACTTTGTAACATTTTAGTTATGAGTTTTGTGAAACATCTTTGCTTCACAAAATCCATAACTACTGGTCTCAGATAGCGGAATGGCTCGTGTTGGTATAGGCTGTAGCGTAAGCATTTTAGCTGGACTGCACAACCTGTAATACGGCGCAATGGAAAATCCCGCACTCAAACGTCATTTTTTGAGTGTGGAATAGACGTTGCGTTACAGGCTAAAATGCTTGCGGTATACCTATACCGCCGTAACTCATAATATGCGTTACCAGCCATTCCATGTGCAATGGACAATTTTTTAGTGGTATAGCCATACCGCACCATAACCCAAAACTCGTAATCTAGGTGATAGTGCAGAGAAGCTCCCTAGGAGTGCTGCTGAAAGTATTGAAATAAGAGGGTGTTAATACCTCTTACTTCTTCTAGCTGATTAAATGGACGGGGCTTCCCTACTCTAGTTTTACATGTTATTACTTGTATACCCTACTGTATTGTTAAAGCAGCAATTGCCACTCACTTACCTGTGGTGGAGCATAGGGCCCATGCTCCCATGACAGGGTTTGAATCTATTGCCCGGGTTGGGATTCATACTGTTATTATGATTACACTTCAAGCTACTATAATGTATCCTTCCCTTTAGTGGAGACGTGCCCTGAATTTATATAGCTTAAGAGCAGCCTCATTACTACAATGGCAGTTCTATAGGAATTCTGATATATTCACTGCACAAATCTTAGGTCTTACAAACATATACTGTAAATGTGTCTAAAAGCAGTTATATATTACTATAGTCCTACCTGTTGCTCATTCTGGTAAACATGATGTTGTCCGTACCATTACTTCAATGTCTTTAGAAGTTATAAGAGAACTCTTTACCTGTTGCATGATAGGTCTCTGCCCCCACCTCTTATATAGAACTTTGGCACTTATTGATTGTGACCAGAGTCTTATTGCGGGGTTTCCCTTGAAATATACTGCACTAAGAATAATATCTTTCCTAATTATACTTTTAGATCTTATATATTTTAATCCACAGTTTACTACTCATCTTTTATATTATTATGGGTTTATATGAAACATCTCTTAATTTTATTTTATTCTTTCACGGTATAATGTTAGTCCTGCATATGTACAGATTACTCCAAAACAAAACAAAAAAGAAGAATACGTATTTAGATAGTACCCAGAGTGAAATTACTCATACTAAGGGATACAATGAAGAATATATATTCATACTATTTCAACCATACAATGTACTGTACAATACTGTTTATTAAACTATCTGAGCTTTTTATGTCTTATCATTTGGAAAAACTCTATACTCTTTATACTACATGTATACTGTACAATACTACATGTTGTCAACTTTATCTCTCTTTATGTTGTAATATTTGAAAAATCTAATAACAACTATATATAAAAAAACAAACAAAAAAGCCACACACATATAGATTTATTTTAAGAGATTAAAGAACGATTGAAATGGTAAAATATTGTTTTGTGTCCCAAATTGTACTAAATTGTAAAATAACACATTTATGGGATGTATTAACATTGATCAATTAGCCTCTATGTCTAGGATAGAGTAGCAGATTTCTATATAGTATATAACTTTAAGGTATTGACACACAGACTAGACACAGATGTTTTTTTCTTTTAACCTATCACCCTTGATTGTATGCTTTAGAAGCTGAAAGACAAGTGTTCACTATTAGCTATGATTACGGCCTAGTGCCGAAACATGTCAGCAGTGCACATGATGTGTCTCCAGCAACTGCGTGATGCTATCATCTCAACCCTGTTGAATCTATGCCATGAAGAATTAAGGCAGATCTACAAGCAAAAGGGGGTTCCATCCCGGTACTAGCAAGGTGTACCTAATAAAGTGGCCGGTGAGTGTATATAGATATATATGTATTTATGAATACATAAAAGATATTCTGCTAGGTGAAGAACATTGGAATGTGAAATATGAATATTTCATATCGGATTAGCACACTTGAGAAAATGTTATCGGGTGTGCAAGCAAGTAAGAGTATTAGGTTTTTTTCTACTTTTCACGCTCCACTGAAGACTATGGGGGGAATACGTTAACGTGGTTGCAACATTATAAGTTTCGCTTTTTGCCCATTCGCCACATGGCAGAGACAGCAAGTTTTATAATAGTGAATCTCGTCCGCCCAGCACATGATAAATGGAACCCTATGTGGCAGCAGTTTTGAAGAAATGTTAAACATTAGCAAGTGCACTACATAGCAGCACTATTTCATACAATGTAATGCTCTATTCACCTACCTAGGTATCTCTTCAACAAAGAATACCATGAGCACAAGGCAAATTTGATAATAGAAGCAAATTGGAAACTTTTTTAAAATTGTATTTTCTGTCTGAATAGCAAAAGAACATTTTTGGGTTTCATATCTCTTTTATTTGAAAATGTTTTTCTAATATTAACACATCTCTAGAGTTAAAATAAATCTGAACAATTACATATGAAATACAGAGGCAATATTCTCTCTAACATGGATCCAATATGGATCATTCATTTACACCGATTAAGGGCCATATTTTGAGTGGTGCAGAAAAAAGGACAGATAAACATTAGATCAAATATCACTATTGTTGGATACACTACACAATGAAAATGAATCTTAGCAAAATTTGATGTAAAGCAATCACAGGTGTGATATATATGTAAAAAAAAGTTTGAAGGGGGATTAAGGCAAAGAGAATACAAATTATGAAATGTTATATTATTTAGATATGATCTGAAAATATAATTTGTTGACATTTTTTCTGTAAAGACAATCAATATAAAATGTAAAGAAATAATTGGGCTATATTGTATTTTATGGAAGAAAAAAATGATTCCAAGATACTGGAAATCACCCACATTCCTAAAGTATGTCTTGTATACTCTGTTGCTAAAAAAGTACAATATTTTACAAAATGGACAAGATATTCATTGTTGTATAATTTCCGACAAAATTGATTAATATAACATTTGATATTCCTTACTTAAAGTACCAATCTGTTATAACTTTGCACAAATATCCCTTGTGGAAGGGAATTTATTAACACAAAGTATAAATATGAGCTTGGGCCAAGTAAAGAGATGTTTAACAGAAAATACATGATAGACATAATGATGTAATTAAAGCAAAGATTATCTTTAGAATAATATGTAGATGATGTATTTTTACAATTATGTTAGTTGTTAATTATTGAAAATATAAGTGTAAAAGTTTAGTTTCTATAAAATACTTTAGTTTCTATAAAGTAATTTTTGACGCCATTACTTTCTATTACTTTCTGTTTATGCAATCAAAGCTGTGTGTAATTTGTTTTAGTTTATCCTATATTCCACACAGCCTTGTTTGGACAGTCTATTTTATTGCCTGTTTTATATCGGTCTCTTCAGCAGGAGAAACATGAAGGCACCAATTACTTTATAGAAACATAGTGGAGTTTAGAAAACCAACAAATTTCACAGTTAAATTACAGGAAAAGGAACAGAATAAATTATGAAAGTATATAGCAAAGGTTTTTTTCAACTACACATAATAAACACCTCATTACAATCTGTTTAATATCTCTTTAAAGGCACAGTAAAGTCAAAATTAAACATTTATGATTCAGACAGAGCATCTCTTTTTAAATACATTTCCTATACTTCTGTTTGTTTAATAATCTTGGTGTCCTTTGTTGAAGAGAATACTTAGGTATGCTCAAGAGCAGCAATGCACTGCAGGGAGCTACCTGGTGCTTGGTTGCTGCATACATATTCCTCTTGTAATTTCTTTACCAGATATGGGGCTAGATTACAAGTGGCGTGCTATTGTTAGCACAAGATGCAATTAGTAATATTGCGACCGCACTAACTAGCGTGCATATAACAAGTTGAAAGTAAACAGTCACGCTCGAGTGCAAACAAAATTTGCGCTCAACGGATTAGCGTTTGAAGCCCTAGCGTAAAGTGTAAGGGTTAAAAAAAGTTGCACCAAACACAACATAAATACATTAAAATAAACTATTTCACTCATATTTACAATTTCTGATTAAAATATTGACTATAAATATTAATGCAATATTTTGAAAAGGGTTAAAAGATATATGGTATATGACAAGGTTGTTGACTAGAAAGGGCTATCATGTATATATTATGTATAGGTATAAATATGTGTGTGTATGTATATTTATATATATATATATATATATATACACTGTATATATGTGTGTATATGTATATACAGTATATATATATATGTGTAAATATATATATATATATATATATATATATATATGCATGTGTATTTATGTGTTTATATTTGAATATGTGTATATACATACAAATATTTACATAATATTTACATATAAACATTATATATATATATATATATATATATATATATATATATATATATATATATATATATATATATATATATATATATATATATATATATTGCACACAGAAGATATCAGCACTACTGAAAAGGAGTCCCAAAAAACCCTGTTTAATTAAACCGGGGCATTAGTGACCATGTGCATTTGTTTAGTGATCAATTTCACAAGTTTGTATTAGTGTAACTAGTGTTTATAGTGTATTTTTTTAACTTTAATTACTCATCTCATTAAAACAGAGCCTTTTTGTGTATTATAACGTTTAGATATCCTATGAATGTAACTTGAAGGATATCCTGTAATTTTACAAGCAGTGACATAGGCTTACAGCTGGCTTTGATCACAAAATAATGCAGCTATCAGCTAACTAACATATTAGTTTGTGGCACATTTAATTTATACATAAAATACAACAGTGTGAAAAAACTATTAGATAGGATTTTGGTATCTAAGGAATCAAAGCATTATTATGAAGTAGGTGACATCTAGTGGTAAATAGCTAGATTGCATTCAAAATGATAGTTTGAAAGGACATTACTTGATTACAATTGAATGAGAATTTAAATATATGGTGGCCACAATTCATTTATATAAGCAGACTTAATATGATTTTTAATACAGAGAGTACAGAGAGTACACCTTCATAACTGCAGATTGTTCCACAAAATTGTCCAAAAGTGAGAAAGTTCATGCGTATGTAGGCTGATGCCGTTGTAAGGACCTCAACAAGCCAAAACATGACAGTGCAGCATGATGATTCTATGAGTGAACATATGAATGGTTCATAATTAGCAGAGCTCAATAATTTCACAATTTCTAGTTCAGTTCTGATTTTGGAGCTCTATACTTCTGGCCCTTATAATCTCTATTGACTATTTTCTCTTAACGTTTAGATATCCTATGAATGTAACTTGAAGGATATCCTGTAATTTTACAAGCAGTGACATAGGCTTACAGCTGGCTTTGATCACAAAATAATGCAGCTATCAGCTAACTAACATATTAGTTTGTGGCACATTTAATTTATACATAAAATACAACAGTGTGAAAAAACTATTAGATAGGATTTTGGTATCTAAGGAATCAAAGCATTATTATGAAGTAGGTGACATCTAGTGGTAAATAGCTAGATTGCATTCAAAATGATAGTTTGAAAGGACATTACTTGATTACAATTGAATGAGAATTTAAATATATGGTGGCCACAATTCATTTATATAAGCAGACTTAATATGATTTTTAATACAGAGAGTACAGAGAGTACACCTTCATAACTGCAGATTGTTCCACAAAATTGTCCAAAAGTGAGAAAGTTCATGCGTATGTAGGCTGATGCCGTTGTAAGGACCTCAACAAGCCAAAACATGACAGTGCAGCATGATGATTCTATGAGTGAACATATGAATGGTTCATAATTAGCAGAGCTCAATAATTTCACAATTTCTAGTTCAGTTCTGATTTTGGAGCTCTATACTTCTGGCCCTTATAATCTCTATTGACTATTTTCTCTTACATAAAAACAACCTTTCATCAAAACCACACAATAGAACACCTTTACTTACAGGAAAAGAAAACGGCTGCACGCGACAGGCACAGTGGGTTTAAAAATTAACTTTTAATAATGCAGATTAAAAGTTAGGTACATATAGGCAGCATATTCTGATAATCTGAATATGCTGCCTATACTGTATGTACCTAACTTTGAATCTATTTATTAAAAGTTAATTTTTAAACCTACTGTGCCTGTTGCGTGCAGCCGTTTTCTTTTCTTGTCTGTATTGCTTGCGGCGGAACCGCCAGTTTACAGGCGTGCACCCCCCTCGGCTGCTTCTGTGCACCTTCACTCCCCAGCACTTCCGGTGGCGTTACCAGTCAGCGTTGGGACCTTGGATCTTCGCCGTGAACACCTTTACCTAGCCAAAGAAAATGCAAACCCCACCCAGTCGCTTAGACTGGCCTCCTAGTTCCATGATTTAGTTTAAAGGGTCAGTCTACTCCAAAATTTTTATTGTTTAAAAAGATAGATTATGCCTTTATTACCCATTCCCCAGTTTTGCACAACCAACACGGTTATATTTATATACCTTTTACCTCTGTGATTAGCTTGTATGCAAGCCTTTTCTGACAGCCCACTGATTACATGACTTTTTATTTATTATCTGTTGACTTGCATTTTATCCAAATAGTGCTGTGTCTGCTACAAACCATGGGCGTTAGCACAATGTTATCTATATGGCTCACATGAACTAGTACTCCCCTGTTGTGAAAAGCAAATAAAAAGCATGTGATGTGTTTAGTGGCTTAGAAACAGGCAGACATTTAGAGGTTTAAAGGTTATAAAGTATATTAATATAACAATGTTGGTTGTGCAAAGCTGGGGAATGGGTAGTAAAGGTGTTATCTGTCTTTTTAAACAATAAAAAAAATGTATTTTGCAAAACTTTATATTTTTCTAATATTTACTTGGGGTTAGAGCACAGTCAGTTGGTCCAGTAGTGAGAAAAGGGCAATCTGGGGGTGTGGCTGTGCAAACCAGTGAAATAGTTTTGTTGGTCCCTTGTTTCACTTTGCGAAACCATAACATGTAATGGGGAAGTGAAATAGAGGGAGGGACAGAAGGACAAAGAGCTCCAAATCCTGGTCATTTTAGCTATAGAGTCCTATTAAAATGCAGTTGTCATGATTATGATAGGGAATGATGGATATTGTGGTTATGATTAAATGTTTTCTTCGTTCCTGCTTTGGGATATATAATATTACTCAATATAGTGCAGAGAGCATATGATTCCTAAACATACATATAGAAAAAAAGAGGGAGAATCTATCAAAGAAAACCACAGATTAATGATACAATGATCAAATGGTTAATACAGACATTTTTTTAAACAAAATATGCAGATGTTCTGTATGTAATACACCAACACAATACTAGAGTGAAGAAGGCTGCCAAAGTAAGAAATAGTAGTACAACTTTTATAATTTGTAATAGTGTGGTAACATAACTATAAAGTTTGCAAAATACTTTTACACTTTATGTGAGGAAACATACACCTAGATTACAAGTTTTGCGTTAGAGGCTGTGCGGTGCTAACAAGCAGTTTATGCTCACCGCTCACTTACAGACAGCGCTGGTATTACAGGTTTTTACAAACCAGGCAAGAAGTGAGCATTGAATAAATTTTGCTCATTATCGCACTCCAATACCAGCGCTGCATACGTTAGCGGTGAGCTGGTGTAACGTGCTCGTGCATGATTTCCCCATAGGAATCAACGGGGAGAGCCGGCTGAAAAAAAGTCTAACACCTGCAAAAAAGCAGCGTAAAGCTCCTTAATGCAGCCCCATTGATTCCTATGGGGAAATACATTTTATGTCTACACCTAACACCCTAACATGAACCCCGAGTCTAAACACCCCTAATCTTACACTTATTAACCCCTAATCTGCCGCCCCTGACATCGCTGATACCTACATTATAATTATTAACCCCTAATCTGCCGCTCCGGACACCGCCACCACCTACATTATACTTATGAACCCCTAATCTGCTGCCCCCAACATCGCAGAACCCTACATTATATTTATTAACCCCTACTCTGCCGCCCCCAATGTCGCCGCCACCTACCTATATTTATTAACCCCTAATCTGCCGCCCCCAACGTCGCCGCCACTATAATAAACATATTAACCCCTAATCCGCCGCACTCCCGCCTCGCAAACATTAGTTAAATATTATTAACCCCTAATCTGCTGGCCCTAACATCGCCACCACCTACCTACATTTATTAACACCTAATCTGCTGCCCCCAACGTTGCCGCCACTATACTAAATTTATTAACCCCTAAACCTAAGTCTAACCCTAACCCTAACACCCCCTAACTTAAATATAATTAAAATAAATCTAAATAAAAAATTCCTAACATTAACTAAATTATTCCTATTTAAAACTAAATACTTACCTATTAAATAAACCCTAAGATAGCTACAATATAACTAATAGTTACATTGTATCTAGCTTAGGGTTTATTTTTATTTTACAGGCAAGTTTGTATTTATTTTAACTAGGTAGAATAGTTATTAAATAGTTATTAACTATTTAATAACTACCTAGCTAAAATAAATACAAAGTTACCTGTAAAATAAAACCTAACCTAAGTTACAATTACACCTAACACTACACTATAATTAAATTATTTCCCTAAATTAAATACAATTAAATACAATTAAATAAAATTATCTAAAGTACAAAAAAAACACACTAAATTACAGAGAATAATAAACAAATTACAAGATTTTTAAACTAATTACACCTAATCTAATCCCCCTAACAAAATAAAAACGCCCCCCCCCCCAAAATAAAAAAAGCCCTTCCCTACACTAAATTACAAATAGCCCTTAAAAGGGCCTTTTGCGGGGCATTGCCCCAAAGTAATCAGTTCTTTTACCTGTAAAAAAAAAATTACAAATCCCCCCCAACATTAAAACCCACCACCCACACAACCAACCCTACTCTAAAACCCACCCAATACCCTCTTTAAAAAAAACCTTAACACTAACCCCTAGAAGATCACCTTACCGGGAGAAGTCTTCATCCAACCGGGCCGAAGTCCTCAACAAAGCCGGGAGAAGTCTTCATCCAAGTCAAGCGAAGTGGTCCTCCAGACTGGCAGAAGTCTTCATCCAGAAGGCATCTTCTATCTTCATCCATCCAGAGCAAAACGGGTCCATCTTCAAGACATCCGACGCGGAGCATCCTCTTCATCCGACGGCTAAGACTGAATGAAGGTTTCTTTAAATGATGTCATCCAAGATGGCGTCCCTTCAATTCCATTTTTTTTAAGGGGGTATTGGGTGGGTTGTAGAGTAGGGTTGGTTGTGTGGGTGGTGGGTTTTAATGTAGGGGTGGGATTTGTAATTTTTTTTACAGGTAAAAGAGCTGATTACTTTGGGGCAATGCCCTGCAAAAGGCCCTTTTAAGGACTATTTGTAATTTAGTGTAGGGTGGGGCTTTTTTATTTTGTTAGGGGGATTAGATTAGGTGTAATTAGTTTAAAAATCTTGTAATTTGTTAATTATTTTCTGTAATTTAGTGGGGGGGTTTTGTACTTTAGATAATTTTATTTAATTGTATTTAATTGTATTTAATTTAGGGAATGAATTTAATTATAGTGTAGTGTTAGGTGCAATTGTAACTTAGGTTAGGTTTTATTTTACAGGTAACTTTGTATTTATTTTAGCTAGGTAGTTATTAAATAGTTAATAACTATTTAGTAACTATTCTACCTAGTTAAAATAAATACAAACTTGCCTGTAAAATAAAAATAAACCCTAAAATAGATACAATGTAACTATTAGTTATATTGTAGCTAGCTTAGGGTTTATTTTATAGGTAAGTATTTATTTTTAAATAGGAATTATTTAGTTAATGATAGGAATATTTATTTAGATTTATTTTAATTATATTTAAGTTAGGGGGTGTTAGGGTTAGGGTAAGACTTAGATTTAGGGGTTAATAACTTTAGTATAGTGGCAGCGACGTTGGGGGTGGCAGATTAGGGGTTAATAAATGTAGGTAGGTGGCGGCAGTGTTAGGGACAGCAGATTAGGGGTTAATAATATTTAACTAATGTTTGCGAGGCGGGAGTGCGGCGGTTTAGGGGTTAATATATTTATTATAGTGGCGGCGATGTCCGGTTCGGCAGATTAGGGGTTAAACATTTTATTTTAATGTTTGCGATGTGGGAGGGCCTCAGTTTAGGGGTTAATAGATAGTTTATGGGTGTTAGTGTACTTTTTAGCACTTTAGTTAAGAGTTTTATGCTATGGCGTTGTAGTGTAAAACTCTTAACTACTGACTTTAAAATGCGGTATCAGTCTTGACAGGAGAGGGTCTACCGCTCACTTTTTGGCAGACTCGTAATACCGGCGCTATGCAAGTCCCATTGAAAAAAGAGGATACGCAATTTACGTACGTGTATTTGCGGTATTTCCAAGTCTGGCCAAAAAAGTGAGCGGTACACCTGTACCTGCAAGACTCGTAATACCAGCGGGCGTTAAAAAGCAGCGTTAGGACCTCTTAATGCTGCTTTTTAAACCTAACGCACAACTCGTAATCTAGCCGATAATTTTTTGTATTCTAATAAAGCCAATAATATGTAGTTCACCATCCAACTAAACAACCATAACGTGTTGCATTTTTTTTTTAGAAAAAGCATAATCCACAAAAACCTATATATTTAAATATATTTTATATAAAGTAAAAACATATATATAAGAGGAAGTGTAATTAATAATATGTAATTTTAAAAATTACTATAATCATAATAGGCTGCATTTTCTTATTAAACAAGAATCCCCAGTGACCAATCAATTTCCATTTTAAAAAGAATACCTTCAAATAAAGAATGTTACTCTTTTTTTTCCCTTTGCAACGTAATCCTAAACCTATATGAGTCTTTAATATATTTTGAATGTAATACAAAGAGAGATTTAGCAATACCTAGACATTTTAAACTATTGTTTGCTGTATTCATTTGCAACTAACAAACAAAGAAGAAGAATCCAGCAAGGCAAATTAGGTTATTAAAATAAAGAACAAAAATGGAAATGTCCAAATCATATGACAGGGGTTGATGATATATAAAAATAGTATCAGACTCACATTTTGGAATCATCTATGCCCCACTGGTTAACAGTTTGATTGACTCAAATGAAATCCAAAGCCACGTTATTTCCATGAAGAGCCCTATAGAAAGCATCCATATAGATTCCAAGTTACGTACAAAAACCGAGACCAGCTCAGTCTGTGATATAAAAAACATACTTTTATTTCCACAAAGTTTAAAAATATCAACATGTAATAATGGTGTTCATGAATAAAGGGCATTCACGTGTCCTGATGCATTTCGGGTTTAACACATTTAAACGCCGATTCAGCTTCGGCCATCTCCGGGGAAAATACTACCAGAATAACTAATCATTTGTCGTGGACATGACATCAGGACTGTACAGCTATTAAATCAATCATTTCTAGAACAAATATAACAATGTAGAAATCATGATTATAAAGCCATTCAATTCACAATTTTTTACAGTTACATTATGGAACATGCATGCATCCCAGTAGCACAACCCATCTACCTGATGATCTTTAGCACAATATCCGATTTTTGCAATAAATAGGCAAAAGGTTGTAACATAAAGATACATATATTTCAATTTCATCTCAATTCAATTAAAGTTAATTGTAAATTTGCAACTTAAAGAGAACAGAAAAACATTGTAGACCAATAGATATATACATAACCACAAACACGTGTACATATATACATTAATACATGTATACAATATATATATATATATATATATATATATATATATATATATATATATATATATATATATATATATATATTATATATATATATATATATTATATATATATATTAGGTATGGACTTACCTGAATTAGCTGTAAAACTAATATCATCCTAATTATATAACTGTTATTGTGTATTTTAATTTCTTAGTTAGAACTAGGAAGCAGTTTCCTATTTAGGTTCACAGTGATTGATTAAAGGGACAGTCTATTCCAAAATAATTTAATGTTTAAAAAGATAGATAATCCCTTTATTACCCATTCCCCATTTTTGCACAACCAACATGGTATATTAATATACTTTTACCTCTGTGATTACCTTGTATCTAAGCCTCTGCAGACAGCCCCTTATCTCAGGGCTATTTATTTATTATCAATTGACTTGCATTTTAGCCAATTAGTGTCCTGCATAACTCCACGAGAGTGAGCGAAATCTTACCTATATGTCATATTTTTGCGCACTTTGAAAATAGCATGTGTATTACAAGTTGAAAGTAAACGTATTCACATAAGTGCAATTGCTATTTGCGCTCTTCGGGTTAGAACGACTTGAGATCTTGCGTAAAGGGTAGGGGAAGGAAAAAAAAGCTGCACTAAACACAAGATAAATACATGTAAAAGTACAGTTACTGTGAGGACGTTAGGGTGCGTGAAACTCAGAATGCAGGATCAGATACACAGAAAAAAAAGTATTTTAACCCCTTGAGATTGATAGGCAAAAAAAAACAGTTGGTAGTTCAAATTACATAAATGGCAAGTTTGAACATAGGCCTTATAAAAATCACTAAAGTCCAAAACAAGGTTCATAATACTTTAAGTAGCTTGCAGTAACTAAGTCCAATAGATGCTTGAATTGAACAGTACAGGGAGAAGTTAACACAGAACACCTGATAGGTGCAGCTGGTTTGAAGAAAGCTGTCACTGGTAAGGTAGACACAGGTTTATCAGCAGGCACAGAACGCCCAACAGGTACTGTTGGTGAGACTGTTACGGAATACCAGATAAGTACAGCAGACACAACTTGAGCAAACACCGGTATCAGGTTTTTCTGCTTGGCTTTCAGGATCCACGTGAGTATATGTAGATGCAAGACAAATGCTTGGTCTCTGGGGCAAGGTAAGCATACACAGGTATCAGGCAAGTATAGGTGGTGTCTGGAGCAAGGTGAGCATATGCAGATGCCAGGTAGGTATGCTTGGTCACTGGAGCAAGGAAATCATAGACAGGTATCAGATAAGTTTGCTTGGTTCAAGTAACAAGGTGAGCATACGCAGGTATTAGATAAGTATTTTTGGTCTCATGAGCAAGATGAGCATACACAGGTATCAGGTAAGAATGCTTTGGTCTCAGGAGCAAGGTGATCATACACAGGAATCAGGTAAGTATGCTTTGATCATAGGAACAAGATGAGCAAGGAAGGAACGTTTTTTAATAAAGGTGCATCTTTAACATACTTTCTTGTGAGTAGATTCAATTTAGTGCACCACCTTGCCTAATTGTATTGCACTATGGCCTAGTTTACATTGAGGTGGTAAAGTTTGGAAACTAGTGGTAACATAAAAAATCTACATAGACTTTAATAGAGATAAATGTTTTTATCACCAGTTTCCACAATTTGCAACCTCAATGGAAACTTGGCCTATGTTGGTTGTTTCCCCATCGAGGTATAGTTGATTGAAGATATTCAACCAGAGATTTACAGATTGGTCTGAAGCTCTCTCCGGGGAAGGAAGAAACGTTTTTTAATAAAGGTGCATCTTTAACATACTTTCTTGTGAGTAGATTCCATTTAGTGCACCACCTTGCCTAATTGTATTGCACTATGGCCTAGTTTACATTGAGGTGGTAAAGTTTGGAAACTAGTGGTAACATAAAAAATCTACATAGACTTTAATAGAGATAAATGTTTTTATCACCAGTTTCCACAATTTACCACCTCAATGGAATTTGGCCTATTTTGGTTGTTTCCCCATCGAGGTATAGTTGATTGAAGATATTCAACCAGAGATTTTCAGATTGGTCTGAAGCTCTCTCCGGGGATTTACAGAGGAAGGATTCCTAAACAGAGAAATGATAGAAACTGTGCTGCTATTCTACTCAGATTTCGGCTATACTGCGTTCTTCTGAAAGTATTTAAAAGGAAGTTACTCTTTCATATTTTTTTAAATCTAACAAATTTGTTTCAATTTGGTAATATTATTTCCGTACCAAATTGTTTTTTGCAAAGTGAAATTTGACTGTCTTCTTAGTGAGGACTGTAAAGTTGAATAATGTGGGAGATTACAGGGCCGGATTTCCCATTAGGCACAGTGGGCATGTGCGCATTGCAGCGAGGGGCGCCACCATGCCTGTCTGTAGTCAGTGTATTTTCATTTAGAATGAAGTCACTCACTGTCAGTAACTTTTAACTTTCTTTTTATTTATTTTTAAGACTTTGTAGCCGGTAGTACACTGTTGACTCCTGTCTGTTGTTGTACACTCAACGTGTTTCTTTACATGTTGATATTACTGCTATTTTTGAACACTCAGTCACTGTCAGGTTCACTCTCTGGGTGGCTGCTGAAGCACCACGTTACGCCCCTTTTGCGGCAGGGACTGACTGCCTGGGAGGGAGGGTCTGAGTTCGAGCAGAGGAGCAACTAGTGAGTAAGTACCTTCCTTCCAGTCCCACCTATCCCTGACTGATTTCAGTCTCCAGTCAAACAGTGCCGTGGTGGTGCTCTGCACTGCTCCTGACCTTGACGGTATTATGCAGGTCTGGGGGGCGCGGCGTCATGCCCATGTCACGTAATGCTGGCTGCCCCCTTCAGAGTAACGGGAAAGTGAAGAGAGCTGAGTGCTCACTGCTGTCGACAAAAAAATTGCTGTCATCAGACTGTCCTGAACTGTAAATCTAAATAAAACCTACTATTAATAACTAAATAATTCCTATTTAAGACTAAATACTTACCTATAAAATAAACCCTAAACTAGCTACAATATAACTAATAGTTACATTGTATCTAGCTTAGGGCTTATTTTTATTTTACAGGCAAGTTTGTATTTATTTTAACTAGGTAGAATAGTTACTAAATAGTTATTAACTATTTACTAACTACCTAGCTAAAATAAATACAAATTTACCTGTAACATAAAACCTAACCTAAGTTACACTAACACCTAACCTAACCCTACAATTAAATAAATGGGGAGCTTAGGTTTTTTTAGTTAGGGTTTTATTTGGGGGGTTGGTTTTGTGGGTGGTGGGTTTTACTGTTGGGGGGGTTGTTTGTATTTTTTTTTACAGGTAAAAGAGCTGATTTCTTTGGGGCAATGCCCCGCAAAAGGCCCTTTTAAGGGCTATTGGTAGTTTAGTTTAGGCTAGGTTTTTTTTTATTTTGGGTGGGCTTTTTTATTTTGATATGGCTATTAGATTAGGTGTAATTAGTTTAAAGATCTTGTAATTTGTTTTTTATTTTCTGTAATTTAGTGTTTTTGTTTTTTTTGTAATTTAGCTAATTGTTTTGAATTTAGTTAATTGTATTTAATTTATGGAATTTATTTAATTGTAGGGTTAGGTTAGGCGTTAGTGTAACTTAGGTTAGGTTTTATTTTACAGGTAAATTTGTATTTATTTTAGCTAGGTAGTTATTAAATAGTTAATAACTATTTAGTAACTATTCTACCTAGTTAAAATAAATACAAACTTGCCTGTAAAATAAAAATAAACCCTAAGATAGCTACAATGTAACTATTAGTTATATTGTAGATAGTTTAGGGTTTATTTTATAGGTAAGTATTTAGTAAGTATTTAGTCTTAAATAGGAATTATTTAGTTATTAATTGTAGGTTTTATTTAGATTTATTGGCGGCGGCAGATTAGGGGTTAATAAATGTAGGTAGGTGGCGGCGATGTTAGGGACAGCAGATTAGGGGTTAATAATATTTAACTAATGTTTGCGAGGTGGGAGTGCACCGGTTTAGGGGTTAATATGTTGATTCTAGTGGCGGAGATGTCCGGAGCAGCAGATTATGGGGTTAATAATTTAATTTTAGTGTTTGCAATGCGGGAGGGCCTCGGTTTAGGGGTTAATAGGTAGTTTATGGGTGTTAGTGTACTTTTTAGCACTTTAGTTATGAGTTTTATGCTACAGTGTTGTAGTGTAAAACTCATAACTACTGACTTTAGAATGCGGTACGAATCTTGACGGGATAGGGTGTACCGCTCACTTTTTGGCCTCCCAGGACAAGCTCATAATACCGGCGCTATGGAGGTCCCATAGAAAAAAGACTATACGCAATTTGCGTAAGTTGATTTGTGGTAGGGCCAAAAAAGTGTGCGGTGCCCCTAAATCTGCAAGACTCGTAATAGCAGGGGTAGTGAAAAAGCAGCGTTATAACCTGATAACGCTGCTTTTCCACTATAACGCAAAATAGTGGAAAACCAGGCTAAATTGGTTTTTGTGGTCCCAAATAATTTGCAGGGACCTATAACACAGCAAACACATTCTCTTCTTGGGCATATTGGCCAAAGTGCATTAAAGTACCATTTAAGGCAAAAATTTAATTGGCCAGATTTAGCAGAAACCTGTTTAAAATGTGTACAAGAGTGTTTAATTTGTGCTCAAATTAACCCCTTAATGACCACAGCACTTTTCCATTTTCTGTCCGTTTGGGACCAAGGCTATTTTTACATTTTTGCGGTGTTTGTGTTTAGCTGTAATTTTCATCTTACTCATTTACTGTACCCACACATATTATATACCGTTTTTCTCGCCATTAAATGGACTTTCTAAAGATACCATTATTTTCATCATATCTTATAATTTACTATAAAAAAAATTATAAAATATGAGGAAAAAATTGAAAAAAAACACACTTTTTCTAACTTTGACCCCCAAAATCTGTTACACATCTACAACCACCAAAAAACACCCATGCTAAATAGTTTCTAAATTTTGTCCTGAGTTTAGAAATACCCAATGTTTACATCTTCTTTGCTTTTTTTGTAAGTTATAGGGCCATAAATACAAGTTGCACTTTGCTATTTCCAAACCATTATTTTTCAAAATTAGCGCTAGTTACATTAGAACACTAATATCTTTCAGGAATCTCTGAATATCCATTGACATGTATATAATTTTTTTTAGTAGACATCCCAAAGTATTGATCTAGGCCCATTTTGGTATATTTCATGCCACCATTTCACCGCCAAATGCGATTAAATACAAAAAATCGTTCACTTTTTCACAAATTTTTTCACAAACTTTTGGTTTCTCACTGAAATTATTTACAAACAGCTTGTGCAATTATGGCTTAAATGGTTGTAAATTCTTCTCTGGGATCCCCTTTGTTCAGAAATAGCAGACATATATGGCTTTGGCGTTGCTTTTTAGTAATTAGAAGGCTGCTAAATGCCACTGCGCACTACACGTATATTATGCCCAGCAGTGAAGGGGTTAATTATGGAGCATGTAGGGAGCTTCTAGGGTTAATTTTAGATTTAGTGTAGTGTAGTAGACAACCCCAAGTATTGATCTAGGCCCATTTTGGTATATTTCATGCCACCATTTCACCGCCAAACGCGATCAAATTAAAAAAAACATTAAATTTTTCACAATTTTAGGTTTCTCACTGAAATCATTTACAAACAGCTTGTGCAATTATGGCACAAATGGTTGTAAATGCTTCTCTGGGATCCCCTTTGTTCAGAAATAGCAGACATATATGGCTTTGGCGTTGCTTTTTGGTAATTAGAAGGCCGCCAAATGCCGCTGCATTTCACACGTGTATTATGGCTAGCAGTGAAGGGGTTAATTATGTAGCTTGTAGGGAGCTTGCAGGGTTAATTTTAGCTTTAGTGTAGAGCTCAGCCTCCCACCTGAAACATGAGACCCCCTGATCTCTCCCAAACAGCTCTCTTCCCTCCCCCACCCCCCAATTGTCCCCGCCATCTTAAGTACTGGCAGAAACTCTGCCAGTACTAAAATAAAAGCTATATTTGGGGTTTTTTTAAAAATTTTTTAGCATATTTACATATGCTGCTGTGTAGGATCCCCCCTTAGCCCCCAGCCTTACTGATCCCCCACCAAGGAGCTCTCTAACCCTCCCCCTCTGCCTTAATGGGCGCCATCTTGGGTACTGGCAGCTGTCTGCCAGTACCCAGTTTAGTGAATAATGTGCCTTTTTTTTTAAATAAAAACCCTTTTCTGCAGTGTAGCTTCCCCCCCCCCCCCAAGATCAACCCCCCACCCCTTCCACATCTTTTAGCTGTTATTTACAGCTTTCAAAAAAGTTAATTCAAGTACTTGATTTTTCTGTAGTGTAGCGGTTCCCTCCCGCTCCCGCCCCGTGCACGCGCCCGCCCGCCGCCCCCCGTGCACGCGCGCGCTCCTGTGCGCGCTCCCGCCCCTCCCGCCCCCGATCCCGCCCCCCTCCACTCCACTGGGCACATCGATGGCCGCCCACCCGCCTCCCAGACTTGCTCCCACCCACCAACGATACCGGCCACCGATGTCCGGTGCAGAGAGGGCCACAGAGTGGCTCTCTCTGCATCGGATGGCCAAGGGGGGTTATTGCAGGATGCCTCCATATCGAGGCATCACTGCAATAACCGGAAAGCAGCTGGAAGCGAGCAGGATCGCTTCCAGCTGCTTTCCACACCGAGGACGTGCAGGGTACGTTCTCAGGCATTAACTGCCTTTTTTTTGAGGACGTACCCTGCACGTCCTCGGTCGTTAAGGGGTTAATCCACGTCCTAAAGGTCAGAGACCCATTCTCCAGAGAATACCAGTAGCAGATGGCCCCTGGAAAGCTATCCAAATTGATTTTATAGGCCAACTTCCACTATCAAAGGGGGGTCTCAGGTATGCCCTAGTAACTGTAGATATTTTTTCAAAATGGGTTGAGGCTAATTCCACTTCGTTGTGACTACTGCCAGAGCACTGTGGGAACATGTTTTCTCAAGATGGGGGTTTCCAACACTCATTGAATCAGACAAGGGGTACACATTTTACAGGTCAGGTAATGCAAAATCTCTGTGCCCTACTGGGAATACAGACACGATTTCATGTACCATATCATCCACAATCCTCTGGTATAGTTGAGCGCATGAATCGTACATTAAAAACAAAATTGTCCAAAATGCTTTCCCAGTATGGTAAATCATGGGTCAAACATCTTCCAGCAGTTCTAATGACTATTAGAGCTACACCATCAAATGCTACCAAGTGTTCTCCCTATGAGCCCATGGCAGGGAGAAAGATGGCATTAGGCCACCCAGGTTAACCACAATTGTCTACCCCCTTGAGAGAATCTGTGTCTAGAGATCAATATCTCTCCCAAATTCAGGAGCAGTTGAGCTAACTGCTACTTTTTGCTTTTATCCCTCTAATATGGCCCCAACAGATTGTAAATTTCTATCTACACCTCAAACACCTCTGTTTGAGAAGGGGGGATTGATCATGATTAAAAATTTTCACAAAAATTCTCCCTGGGATACAAATTGGGAAGGACCTTATAGAATTTTGGACAAATTGGGTAATACTGTAATTAAAATCGAAAGATCAACCCCTGGGAAAACCATAAGGCAGCCTGGTTACAAATGGGTCCATGTTGACCAATGTAAAGTGTATAGAGGGACAGTTGTCCCAGATGTAGATATTTCTGCTAAGAACTGATATTCTCTTAATCTTTTTGACAGATTTCATTATGTGGAACCTGAGAGGAATGATCGCCACAAACCTATTTGTATTTGTGTGGGTGTTATTGCAAAAACTTCCAATCTGTGACTGTAATGAACTTTCAATCACCAACCTCACAAGGAGTCGTAGATGGAGCTCAAGCAGCATCATCAGAGGATGGACAGGCTTCTGGAGCTCTCAAGACCTTAACAAAGATTGTTTGGGAAAATTGACTTTTAATGCGGGTGGGAAGATTGAAATATTTGCTGAAAAACATCAAGACAATTTAATTGGCTTTTGGAGGGTCAATCAGGGTAATAAAGTTGAATGGGAATGTAAGCGGGTGGCTTGGGGAAAATGGACTGTAGGTCTGGTGGGAGAAGGTATTTCTGTGTCTACAACATTCGCAAATCCTATTCACACTATAAATGGCGATAGCTATAATATAACCAAGGTTATATTTGAACAACAAATTGGAGAAGGGATTAATTGGAGAGTTACAGCTTCCAACTTTGGTGGAGGGATTGAAGTATACTTAAAAATAGATCAAAAAAAGGAAACAACTACTTTTGCACCTTTGATCTACTCTACTTTAATCACTACACCAAAAATGAAACATTATGACAATACTCCAATGTGTGAGGGGAAAAGGGTTGTTTCTAGCGGTCCATTTCAAACAAGTACAATCAAGCCAACTCCAGTATTGAGGGATGCCACATTCCAATTTATCACATGGAAGATTAAAATAATAGATTGGCTAGTTTCCACACATTACCAAAATTGTTCCAGAATTACTGCCACTATGGAAAAAGCATTAGTTAAGTGGGCAGAAGGTACTAGGAGAAGGACTAGGAGGGATATTGTGGATACAGTGTTGGGAGGTGTGGGAACAGGGTTAGGGGTGGTAAATTCCATTGACATATCCAGCTTAACAGCAACCTTACAGTCTCAGGGGATGTTAAATGCAAAAGGGATTCATACGCAACAAATGATAAACACCCTGGTAGAGACCATGACACAGACAGTCATTCAGGTTCAGGGTCCTGCCATTCAACATACAGAGGAAATACTGATAGGAGTAATTAGTAGGTTAAGGGAAGTATCCTGGGATTTTGTGTGTATTTCCATGCAAACAGAATTATCAACTGACTTTAAATTAATAGCACATGCTATGGAAAATAACCATACACCTTTGGGAGGGTGGGAGCAGTCTGTTGTTAACAGTTTTGCATCAGAACACAAAGAAGTGTATAGCAAACAGACACTAATATTTATAGAGTCTTAGGTACCATTTAATTCAGTTATTTCAGGCTCCAACAAGTAATTATACTCAAAGTTTGCAATAAAAGACCTAAGGGTTTTGTTATCCAGTCTATTTGCATAGCCCCCACTACTGAATGTGGTTTGAAAATTATGGAGTGGGTAGCTGAGAAACGAAAGTTACCCCTCCTTGCTTGGCATTCCCCTGTAACTACATTTGCCACAATCCCTTTTTACCCCCATTATTCTTTTCCCTGTAATGATAATTTACCTAATGCCCAATTGTCTTCAGAGAACGGTCCCTTAGGTGTATAGGGACTAAACTGACATGTTGTCCTACTCCAAACTATAGCCAATCACACTAAGGGCAACTGCTATATTTGTGCTCACAATCCTACTCATTATATGGGGGGGTATTCCTCTCATGGATATTAATGTTGATTGTTTACCTTTGATTTGTCTACTTTTATTCCTCCAGGTACACCATTGTTCAACCTATCAGGCAATTTTATCTCCTAGGGAGGCACCACATATGGTACTATCTGATAGGAAATTGGCCAAGGTACAGTGCGGTTGGGTGCCTCCCTATGTGAGTATGTAATTTCCAGTAATGGCACTCATTTCCGGGTGGTAAATTCCTCTGGAATGATCCTAATTGTAAATCATAATCTCACTGCATTTTTTTTGTTTCCTCCAGTGTCCCAATTGTACTAATGTTTCCCCATCCCTTGTACAATCTTTCCTTAGCAGATGACCCACCTGGATTGTATTGGATATGTGGACAGTGGTATCAGTTCTCCCTGGTAACAATACAGCCATCTGCTTCCTGGGTGTGGTAACCCCAGCCATCCGTGTTGTTTCTACGCTGCCCTTGGGCCCAATTCGCAATAAACGTGAATCTGGAAGCTCTCTGCTCCCCCTTGTCCAACAGTATGCTGGAGATTCAATTGGTCGAGCTATCCTCCTGGCCGTTGATGTCTACCTGAATCATCAGGACTATATCATGTTGTCTGTGATTCTACATATTTTCATGAATAAGAGTGCAGGAGTTGTTCAGAGTGGGGCCCAAGAATTGAAGCAGCTTAGACAACTAGCATTGCAGAATAGGATGGCCCTTGATTACCTCCTGGCTTCCCAAGGGGGGGTGTAGTTTTGTGAGCAAATAATGTTGTACCTATGTTATTGATCAATCACTTAATTTGAGTCACCATCTCACGGTTATTAGGTCCCTATCCCAGGATGTCTAAGATGTGATTGATGACAAATTTGGCCTTGGAGGTATTTTTGACCATCTCTTTGATTGGCCACCTAATTTGGTATGGTTACGCTCCCTTTTTCTGTATGGCATTGTTATTATAGTATGCCTTATCCTGATGTATTACTGTATACAATGTGTACCTGGTTTAATCTCTACATGCAAGAGTGTTTTCTCTGTGTCTCATTCTTCCCCCAAATACTTGTTTCCCTATATCCGTTTTCAATCTCCCCACCATGTTGAGATCTTTCTTGACCCTGATTTCTTCTGAGTTCACCTACTTCTCTCCTGCTCTATGACTCTTCTGACCTCTTGATCTTACAATGTTATTGCCTAACCACCAGCTGTGCCCTAAAGTTTCCTGTCTTATCCCTATGCAGGATGCACTATGTCCCTAGGATCATTTAGAACTTTCCTACATTGGGAAACTGGCCACGGACAGACCATGGACCATCATCTACCTTGATGGCCACCCCGATAGTAGCCAGTATACCCATACCCCACTCCTTTTTCCCTCCCTGGTGGTTTCTATCTCTCCTGTCTTTCTGTGTTGTTTTCATTTTGCTTTCATATTGCATTACCTTATACTTACACTCTCTATATTTCCTTCACAGGTGCAGAATTCCTTCACCTCCCAAACATGCCATGATACTGCCTGACAACCCAATATTTGCTATCAACTCTGCAAGAATGATGGGGATTGTTAATTGTTGTTAATTAATCTGGGAGGGGATGTTTCTGCACTATGTCATGTCACACCACACACATATATATATAGGAATGTTTAGGTAGTTGTCTACTCAACCCAACGGCGCTTAGCGTCCGGGAATAGCGGAATCATGTACTACCTAAGAATTTCACTCCTACCTTGTTTTTGCTTACCCTCTTGTACAGGGGTAGGCAGACTTTTGTAAGACAAGGGCTATCTGTAATTTTTTTCTAAGTGACGTGGTCACCAAACTAAAAAAAACACACCAGTCGCTGGCTGAAATCAGCCTTGCTCTTTAATAATAAATACAGCCACACTCTTCACTTACTGCGAGAGCTCTCTCTTTACATCACGCTGGGACCATCAAGCAACCTTATCTGTGTACAGCACAATCAAGACGTCTCGAGTCTAGGGCTAGCGGATTAGTCAAGCCTGGAACACATGGGAAACCCACAGCTCAGGTACAATGATGACAATGAACTATTCTCAGCCAATCATAGACAGACTCATTCTACAAATTAATTGTATTGGCTGGATGCCATGTCAGGTTTATTAGGGGCAGGTCCTCTTGGCTGCTCTCCATACGTCCGGTACTAGATGAAGACTAGTGCAAATAGTTGGGACAGTGACAGCAGCAGGGCCTGCAGGCTCAGTACCACCTTACACAGCAACCAGTGATTGATATAGCAGTAACAGCACTGACCTGCACTTTGGTGACAATAAATTCTGGTGACAGAAAGCTGCAGAAACTAGCACAAAGTATAGCTAATATTAGTGTGTCAGAGAAAGTTTCAGAGGCCAGCATCAAAGCCTGGTACAGATTAAGTAAAAGAACCTGAGGGGGAGTAACAGACCCTTGGGAAAAAAAACACCAGACCATTCACCCAGCAGAGCCTTGTGACAAGTAATGGAGTAGCAGCAGAATATCAGACAAAGCAGGACCTGGAACTGCCAAACCCAGGGATACTGAGCAGCATCTCAGCCTGGCGCATGAAGAGTCTGTTCTATGGACTGACCGCTCTTGAGACAAAAGGTAGGAGAGTTTGGGACAGGCAGTAACCAAAGCTGGGGCAGCAAATTCAGCTACAGCCGCGTCCCACATGCTGAAGTACATATACCGCCGTCATAGACTCATAGCCAGTTTCAAAAGTCTGCATAAGAGAAACATTTCTCATATATCTACGGTGACGAGGCTCTTTATTCATAATCTAGATGTGTGAGAAGTGTTTATCTTATTATGATGACTTTTGAAATCTTCCAGGCGGTCACCTCAAAATTCACTCGTGGTTCACTGGTAGACCGCGATCTACCTCTTGTCCACCCCTGCTCTTGTAGTTCTGTGAACCATCTTGCAAGGGAGCACCAATGTACTAATAGCATTGTGATTGTCAAACCGCTATGAGTCGCATTGACTTTTAGTGATTGCGGCATTTTGACGTTTGCGATCAAAGGAGGGAATGTTATGAGATGCTTATTCTATTTTCATTATTTTATATGTTTAACTCTTCTCTGAAACTGCAGATATATTACTTTTGTATTTTCCAGCATTTCCCTTATAACCCAATAAGCTACGTATCTGCATTTTTCTAACAACTTGCTTCTAATCTAATAAATTAAACGAACGTATAACTTTGTTTTGGCATTTCTCATAGATTGTTTTCTAAATATCTTAAAATCAAGGCCTCTTTGTCTAGTATTATTTATCCAACCCAATTAGCCTTTGGCCAAATTCCAAGAATGCATATCTTACTAATTGTAACATAGAGTACCTGATTTTTTTAGCAACCACTAATCACGTGAGATTTATTAGCCAATTATTATCAGCCAATTAGCTCTCTGCTTTGTAAGGAACTGTAATAGTATAAAAATGCATGTAGATGGAAATGTGTTAGTCTTGCGTTGCTATGTTTTGTGCTGGGACACTGTTGCAACAGTGTAATAAAGATTACCTCTCCTGAGGTGAGCCCTTGTTTGATAAATATCTGGTCCTGACTGTTTCATGTGGTGTAAATAATGACAGTACAAGCATTAGTGTACAGAAGCCATGATCTTAGCATAGAACTAACAGGAACAGGAAATGCCAAACAGGAAACAAGTGCAATAGAAATAAATCATAGAGTTGCATATAAGCTAAACATAACACCCATAACATCTCCCTCTTTTAGTGTTAATAAATCAACATTGTGAAATTTGGATGAGTCCTTGTAATAACACATTCTACAGGTTAAGTCTCTTGGGTGGTTGTGAATGTCTGCCACTACGGGTGAAAACTGGCCCTCCTTGTACAAAGAGTTTCTTAGCCCTCTCTGAGCTTAATGGGCTCTTCTCAATACTTGCTGGCATGCTCTGTGCTTGACTGCCATGAGGTATACCTGCTTGCTCAGGACTGTCATTAATATTAGTCTGTGGCATCACCTCTGTACATTCCTTACTGCCAATGGGTGAGTGTGCCCTTATAATATCAGATGAGTCTGGTCTGTCAACTGGATATTGAGAATCAGGCTGCTCAGCCACTCGCAGATCCACATGATTGCGGCGATAGAGGGTTCCTTCAATGTCCACAAGATAGGAGCGTGGTGCAACTTTTTGCAGACAGGTACCCATTCTCCAACGACTTGTTCGATCTCCAGGCAGGGGTTTCATACGGATTCGTTCCCCAATATTCAATTCAGGCAAATCTCTGGCAGATGTGTCATATCGTGCCTTGAACACTTGCCTCTTAAGTCGTAACTTTTCTGGTATACCATGTATCACAGAGGGTTCAAGTAGCTTGTTGGCAACTGGTAAGGAGGTCTTTAATCTTCTTGACATCAGTCTCTGTGCCGGACTACTATCCATGCCCTCGGTTGGAGTGTTTCTCCAATGTAAGATGGCCTTCCACGGGTCTTTACCATCACTTTGTGCTTTCTTGCATAAATTTTTAACAATCTTCACAGCAGATTCAGCTTTGCCGTTAGCCTGTGGATGACGTGGTGAAGAAGTTACATGCTCAAACTCCCATTCAGTGGCAAATTTCCTGAATTGTAAGCTTGCAAACTGAGGGCCGTTATCAGAGATCACTTTATCTGGTTGTCCATGACGTGCAAACTGAGCCTTGCACCTCTTAACTGTAGTTTCAGTGGATAAGTCAGGAAGAAGTTCAATTTCCCAGAAGTCTGAGTAATGATCAACTAATATCAGATATTCTTTTCCTGCATAGTTGAATAAGTCTATACTGACGATCTGCCAAGGACGTGTAGGTATCTCATGTGACATCATGGTTTCTTTTTGTTGCAAATGTTCATATTCATTGCAAGTGGGACAATTGCTGACAAAGTCTTTGATTTCACCTTGCATGTTGGGCCAGTAAAGAGTATCACGAGCTTGTCTGTAGCATGCCTCAACCCCAATGTGACTTGAGTGTATGCGTAATAACATCTCTGCTCTAAGTGACTTTGGTATTATGACTCTTTGACCTTTGTATAAGATACCATTTTGTACGCTGATCTCATCTCTGAAGGACCAATATTCTTTCACAATTGCAGGTGCTGCATCCTTTTCATCTGGCCACCCAATCAGAACAATAGACTTCAGTGCTTGTAAAGTTGCATCTCTGTCTGTGTGCTGTATGAGCTGATGTAGCCGCTGATCTGTGACATTTAGATAGTCCGCTTGATTGACTTCAGCAAAGAAAGTTTGTTCCTGTTGCAGCAAACAAACTGTATGATGCTCATGCTCACCTCCGGGTGCCACATGATCCGTTGTAGCTCTGCTCAGGGTATCACTGATATACATTTCACATCCTGGCTTGTAGACAACATTGAGGTTGTAATGCTGCAATGTAAGCATCATGCTCTGCAAACGCTTGGGAGCACATAAAAGGGGCTTTTTGAATATGGCTATTAGCGGTTTGTGATCAGTTTCAGCTCTGATTGTATCCCGGCCATAAAGATAATGATGAAAACGCTGGCAAGCAAACACAATGCTTAAACATTCCTTTTCAATTTGAGCATAATTCTGCTCAGCTGACGAAAGAGCTCTGGACGCATATGCAACTTGCTGACCTTCTTGCAATAGACAACATCCTAGGCCATTTTTGCTTGAGTCACTTTGTATTGCGACAGGTTTTGTGACATCATAATTTTTCAACACTGGGGCAGCGGTGACCAAGCGTTTTATCTCCTCCACTGCCTGGTCATGCTTGGGAAGCCAGTGCCAAACTGCATCTTTGTCCAGAAGTCTTCTCAATGGCTGACACACCTCAGACAAGTGCGGCATGAATTTTGCTAGGTATGTTACAAAGCCAATAAAACGCTGTACCGATTTGGCGTCACCAGGGTGTGGCATGTCTACAATGGCTCTAATCTTATCTGGGTCAGCTTTTAAGCCTTGTGAGGACAGGATATGTCCATGGAAATGAACTTCTTGCACCTTGAACTGCAATTTCTTTACGCTGAGTCTCAGCATCACCTGCCTGCAACGATCCAGTAGCGCTTTTAGATTCTCATCATGGTCATGCTCAGCTTCTTCATCTGTATTACCACAGCCAACTATAAGAATGTCATCGGCTATTGGCTCAATTCCGTGGAGCCCACATAATAGTTCATGCTGCTTTCACTGATACACCTCCGGTGCTACAGAGACTCCAAATGGCAGTTTCAGCCATCTCTTTCTGCCCCAAGGAGTCCAGAAGGTAGTCATGTAGCTACTCTTTTCATCCAGTTTGCACTGCAAAAAGGCATCTCTTGCATCAACAAGTGTAAAAATCCGTGCTTTGGGTAGTTTGTGCAAAACGTTGTCAAGTGTTGGCATTAAGTAGTGTGACCGTTTCAGGGCCATGTTCAGAAACTTGGGATCAATGCAAATTCTGATCTTCTCAGGCTTCCTAATAACTACCATGTTGCTTATCCAATCCGTAGGCTCTGATACTGAAGTAAGATGTCCTTCAGCTTCATACTTATCCAGTTGTGCTTTGACCTGCGGCTTAATGGCTACTGGCACATTGCGTGTGGCACATTGTACTGGTGGAATGCTAGGATCAAGTTCAAAATGTACCTCTCCTGGAACAGATACTACTGGGCCATCAAACACATCATTATAGACACTTAGGATTTGCTGTTTTGTCAGTGGCCTAGTCAGGGATTTTGCAGGCTGATTATCAACATTGTGTAGTTCAGCAGGAATGGTGAACTGCATCAGACCCAGGCGCTCACATGTTGAACCAGACAATAGCGGTTTCTGATTGGCCTCAACAATCTCAAACTCAAGTTTGTGAATACGTTCACGTATGCTGCATTCTGTTTGGAAAAGTCCCAATGAATCCATTAGTTCCCCTTTATATAACTTCAATTTAGTGCTACTTGGCTGAAGAGGTACCCTATGTGCCAGTTTCATCTTGTCTTTTAAACTCATGACATCACATGTTGCACCTGAGTCCAGCTGGCAGGGTTGGCATATATTATTTAGTCTGAGATTTACAAACCATTTTTGGCCCTTAGATTTTACAGCACCAATGCATTCTTTTGAGTAAACCACCTCAGTACTATGTAAATGTGCATCCTCAGAATCTGACGTTTGCTCAATTGTGTGCATCTTTCTTGCTTCCATTCTACTTGACAGACATACTCCAGCAAAATGATTTAGTCTACCACATGCTCTACAGATTTTCCCATAAGCAGGGCACTGTTCTTTCTCTCGTACATGCACACTGCCACAGTACTTGCAGGATGCAGGCTTGCTCATAGGTGAGTTGCGTAAGTGATTTTTGTGCTGAAATTTGTGCTGGTGGTTCTTCGAGCCTAGCTGTTGCTTGGAGGCTGCATTGATACTGTCAGTCTGTTTATCCTGCTCCATAGCTCTCATATGTTTGTCAGTAAGTTCTGCAGTGCGACATATCTCAATTGCTGCTTGTAGGTTTAAATCATGTTCCCTCAATAGGCGGTGGCGTGTGCTTTCACTATTAATACCTAGAACTATTTTGTCACGAATAAGTTCATCTCTCAGAGAGCCATACTCACAGCTTGCAACTTTTTCTCTTAGCCGTGTGACAAAGTTGTCTATTGCTTCACCTTCTTCTTGCTTGCAGATGCCAAATATATATCTTTCATATATGACATTTTTAGAAGGTCTGAAAAAAGCTTCTAATGCATCTAGAATGGCTTTAGTGTCACTTTTCTGCTCCTCTGTGAGGTTTAAATTATGCTTATAAACATGGTGGCATTCACTGCCCATCACCCTCCTCAGTGTAGCTGCTTGCACTGCTGCAGGCTTCTCATTTAACCCTGTGGCTAGGGAGTAATCCTCAAACTCAGCTCTGAAGTTGTCCCAGTTACTGCTGCAATCCCCACTCACCCTCATTGCCTCAGGCAGTGGAATGCTGTTAGCAGCTGCCATGGTGCTGGTTATCTTGCTTTCAGTGCTCAGCTTTCAGCACAGGACTGCAATTGCTACAGGAGGCACAATCAGCTCTAAAGTCTCTCACTGCAAGACTGGCAAGTTCTTAGCATCAGATTGGTAGAAACAGCACAGATTCAGATACTTCTGACACCATGTTTCATGTGGTGTAAATAATGACAGTACACGCATTAGTGTACAGAAGCCATGATCTTAGCATAGAACTAACAGGAACAGGAAATGCCAAACAGGAAACAAGTGCAATAGAAATAAATCATAGAGTTGCATATAAGCTAAACATAACACCCATAACACTGACCTCTTTATTACTGCACCTGGGACGAGCTCACTCACGACAATGAGTTGAGGCAAAATTTCCAAACGTGACCTTTCATCCGTTATCTATCTAAAAACCTTCTTAAAACGCTATGCTAATGAAGTTACTTTACCATCATAGGCCCATGAGAGGCCTCTTATAATGATAATAGGGTTAAAAATGAGGACACCATTATAGTATGTTTAGCAGGTACAGCTTATCATTATTATTATTTACTACTGGAAACTTCTATTTTGTATTCCTGTATCTGCTGACTGTTTTTATTATGTATGTCCTCAATAAAAAACAAAAAACACAATTTAAAAAAAAAATCTTAGTCTAGTCAAAATTAAACTTTCACAATTCAGATAGGGCATGCTATTTTAACCCCTTAATGACTGCAGCACTTTTCCATTTTCTGTCCGTTTGGGACCAAGGCTATTTTTACATTGTTGCAGTGTTTGTGTTTAGCTGTAATTTTCCTCTTACTCATTTACTGTAACCACATATATTATATACCGTTTTTCTCACCATTAAATTGACTTTCAAAAGATACCATAATTTTCATCATATCTTATAATTTACCATAAAAAACATTATAAAATATGAGGAAAAAATGGAAAAAACACATTTTTTCTAACTTTGACCCCCAAAATCTGTTACACATCTACAACCACCAAAAAACACCCATGCTAAATAGTTTCTAAATTTTGTCCTGAGTTTAGAAATACCCAATGTTTACATGTTCTTTGTTTTTTTTGCAAGTTATAGGGCCATAAATACAAGTAGCACTTTGCTATTTCCAAACCACTTTTTTTCAAAATTAGCGCTAGTTACATTGGAACACTGATATCTTTCAGGAATCCCTGAATATCCATTGACATGTATATATTTTTTTTTAGCAGACATCCCAAAGTATTGATCTAGGCCCATTTTGGTATATTTCATGCCACCATTTCACCGCAAAATGCGATCAAATAAAAAAAATTGTTCACTTTTTCACAAATATTTTCACAAACTTTAGATTTCTCACTGAAATTATTTACAAACAACTTATGCAATTATAGCATAAATGGTTGTAAATGCTTCTCTGGGATCCCCTTTGTTCAGAAATAGCAGACATATATGGCTTTGGCTTTTCTTTTTGGTAATTAGAAGGCTGCTAAATGCCCCTGCGCAAAATACGTGTATTATGCCCAGCAGTGAAGGGGTTAATTAGGGAGCATGTAGGGAGCTTCTAGGGTTAATTTTAGCTTTAGTGTAGTGTAGTAGACTACCCCAAGTATTGATCTAGGCCCATTTTGGTATATTTCATGCCACCATTTCACCGCCAAATGCGATCAAATTAAAAAAAACGTTAATTTTTTCACAATTTTAGGTTTCTCACTGAAATTATTTACAAACAGCTTGTGCAATTATGGCACAAATGGTTGTAAATGCTTCTCTGGGATGCCCTTCATTCAGAAATAGCAGACATATATGACTTTGGCGTTGCTTTTTGGTAATTAGAAAGTCGCTAAATGCTGCTGCGCATCACACGTGTATTATGGCTAGCAGTGAAGGGGTTAATTAGGTAGTGTGTAGGGAGCTTGCAGGGTTAATTTTAGCTTTAGTGTAGAGTTCAGCCTCCCACCTGACACATCCCACCCCCTGATCCCTCCCAAACAGCTCCCTTCCCTCCCCCACCCCACTATTGTCCCCGCCATCTTAAGTACTGGCAGAAATATGCTGTGTTTAGGATCCCCCCTTAGCCCCCAACCTCCCTGATCCCCCCCAAAACAGCTCTCTAAGCCTCCCCCTCTGCCTTATTGGGGGCCATCTTGGGTACTGGCAGCTGTCTGCCAGTACCCAGTTTGCACAATTAAATGTTTATTTTTTTCATTTATTTTTTATTTTTTCTGTTGTGTTATTTCCCCCCCCCCCCATAGATCAACCCCCACCACCTAAATAACGCCTAAGGGTTTTTTTTTTTTAAATTATTGGTCCCACTTTTATTTTGGGACACATTTTTTTCTGTAGTGCAGCGGTCCCCACCCGGTCCCTGTCCTGGCGCGCGCGCGCGCCCGGACTTCCACGCCCACGATCCTGCCCCCCTCCACATGACCAGGGCCATCGATGGCTGCCACCCACCTCCCACACCGGCTCCCACCCACCAGAGTGGCTCTCTCTGCATCGGATGGCCATCTAAGGTTATTGCAGGATGCCTCCATATCGAGGCATCACTGCAATAACCGGAAAGCAGCTGGAAGCGAGCAGGATCACTTCCAGCTGCTTTCCACACCGAGGACATGCAGGGTACGTCCTCAGGCGTTAACTGCCTTTTTTCTGAGGACGTACCCTGCACGTCCTCGGTCATTAAGGGGTTAAACAACTTTCCATTTTAGAAAAGACAAAGTGTACGCTGCTCAGGATATGGTAACGGTCTCAGCTAGAACTGTGGTGTCAGGAACTTCTTGAATTGTTGCAAGATAGGCGTGGTGCACATCCAACAGGCGAGCCAGACGTACAGCACATAGAATAAAATGAAAACGGCAGCACTCCAAAAAACTAAAAAAATAAAACTTGACTTTTAAAGAAAGAAATCCTCCTCCGATTTTCTTGTCATTTTTTTAAGAGACACTGAACCCATTTTTTTCTTTTGTGATTCAGATAGAGCATGACATTTTAAGCAACTTTCTAATTTACTCCTATTATCAAATTGTCTTCATTCTTTTGGTATCTTTATTTGAAAAGCAAAAATGTAAGTTTAGATGCTGGCCCATTTTTGGTGAACAACCTGGGTTGTTCTTGTTGATTGGTGGATAAATTAATCCACCAATTAAAAAGTGCTGTCCAGGGGGGAACTTCCGGGAGGCGGCCATGACAGGTCGCTAAATCATCAGCTCCTGTATTTCTATACATAAATCTGTGTGAAATCCCTTCTCTACCACACCATCGCTTCTTTCTCTTGTGCTGAGGATATTCAGAAAAGTAAACTCTTTCACACTATGCTACTATTTTTGGTATAACGACAATAGTTAATGATCCGGAGTGACTTAAAGGTTGCGGCCTACCATCATGATAACCCCCCGGCAGAGCATTGATTTGCTTCTGTCGTTATGAGGCTGTGAACACCGCAAGACACTGCATATTTTTCTTTTCGCACAGCGCAATATATACCTAAAATCACATCGCCTGTCTCATCTTTACTTGTTGTGTACTTCAGCCTATGCAATATGGAGATCCTTTCGAACTTTATGGAGGAGCTGCGCAGTTTGCTTTGGAGACATCATGTTGCCTTGGAAGAGGAGCTTGCCATAGCATTTGACTGTTGCAGTGATAAATCGCCCTGCAAGCTCACTCGACCTGAGATCCACAAAGAAGAGGGGGGGTGTGGGCGCCTTGGGGCCCCGGCGCTTACACACTACCTCTACCATTCCAGAGGGTGACAGGGAGCCGAGATATGTGAGAGCGGCAGAGCATCTCTATTCAGAGTTGGATATAGGAGCATCGCTTATTATGCAAACCCCCACTAGTTCTTTCCGCGTCAGCATCCTACAATGGCTCCGTAAAACAGACCCACAGGAGCAGAAGATAGCAAACGGCACTCGACACTTGCCCCCAGGGCACAGACAAGACCGCGATGATACAATTCCTCTAAGGTATGCTCTCTACTTTCCCCCTGCTATAATGGGACCGCATGGCCTCTCTCAGTGTACAGATCCACATCGGGCTGCAATTTTGCGGCTTTATGTGCAAACTCGCCTTTCTTGGGACCCAGGACCTTGGTTTTGCTGTTGTGTTGTAGGGGTAATCCTGAGACCCCTAGGTTAAGAACGTAGGCTACCGGCATCACAGTGGGATAACAACAAAAAACATTGACTTCTATGTCAGCGGTAAGGTAACTCTTGAGAATACCGCTACTACAAGTTGTACTTGATATCCCTGTTTCCAGCATTTAAAAACTTTTGAACATTCACACATGGCCATTAAGCCTGCATTGAACATTAAGTCTGTTGTTTATTTCCTGAGTTCGTATATTCCAGTAATCCCCTGCAATTTTATATAGGTGTTTCTGAATATCGTGCATTGTCCTGTTACTCACTACATGTGAATTTATTGCAATATGGAATTTTCTGTGTTCTGACATCGCATATATTAAGAATTTTATTTTGGAGCTCTAGCTTTCTATATGCCCTGCCATAAGAATTACTTCACACTACTTAAGTATTTACCGAAGGCTGGTCCTTCAATCATTACACTATTTTGAGTCTCATGGGGTTTCATATTACTTATGCCAAGGGTGAGTGTTAAAATGCATCCAGAGGTTGCATCTGGCTCCCATAGTTTTTATATATACAACTTCAAATGTTAAGATAGGAGGATCAGACCACTATATGTTACAGTTCCAGATATGGTGTATTAACTATTTTTCAGCTGTAGCATTAGGCTACCCAATATAATGTGACCAGTGTCAATGTGATGTAATTTAGGAACAGGGTATGCCCTTGCGTTATTTTAGTAATGGAGATCTTTAGTTACAGAGCAGTGACCTATATCAACAGAACTCATGCTGTACACCTTCTCATAGCTACCAGGGTCAGTAGATTGGTTTGATAGGGATAGAAGTATACATACGTTAATAAGGTATGGGGATCTACAGTCAGCTCTTAAGTAATTTCAAACTGCCATATAGTTTATGATGCCCATGCACTTATAATTTTGATCCTCCTTATCCATTCATGCTATAGTAAGGACCTCCAGGTCCATAGTTGTGCCCCATATCTAGAGTATACATATTTTCAATAATCAGCTGTTTTGTTTGTATAATGAGTAATAACATCAAGTTTATTGCGCCCTTTTTTACAATTATCAATAAGATGTAATTTAGAAACAGAGTATGCCTTTTCTCCTGCGTTATATTAGAAATGGAGATCTTTAGTTATGGAGCAGTGGCCTATATAAACAGAACTCATGCTGTACACCTTCTCAGAGTTACCAGGGTTAGTTGATTGGTTTAATAGGGATGTATTACACATATGTTAATATGATATGGGGATCTGCAGCCAGCCCTTAAGTAATCTTATATTGCCATCTAGTTCATGATGCCCATACACTTATAACTTTGACCCTCCTTATCTACTCATACCATAGTAAGGATCTTCAGGTCCATAGTTATGCCCCATATCCAGAGTACACATATTATCACCAATCAGCTGTTTTGTTTGCATAATAAGTATTATCATCAAGTTTATTGCGCCCTTCTTTACAGTTATCAGTTGTAGCATCCTGCTACATTTACCAATAAAAAATAAAAAAGAGGTTCTCACTTGAAGACCCAAGAGTGGTCTTTTATATTTGAAATAGCCCCGTTCTATGGTAATATCTCGCTAGCTGAGGTCCAAGAGTGGCCTCTTTTGCCATATAGGGAGCATAAAGCATATTAGGCAGTGCACTTTCATAATATTATTTTGCATTTTCTTTTCAGGTATGCATTGTGTTTTTATTCAAACCTGTATTACTATTATCTACCTGTGTTTATCATTGTGTCGCTTTGTTTATTTTACTTTATGTATGCCTTTCCCAGAACCTCAATAAAATATAAAAAAAAAAAAAAAAAAAAAAAAAAAAGTGCTGTCCAGAGTACTGAACCAAAAAAAAGCTTAGATGCCTTCTTTTTCAAATAAAGATACCAAGAGAACGAAGAAAAATTGATAATAGGAGTAAATTAGAAAATTGCTTAAAACTGCATGCTCTATCTGAATCACAAAAGGAAAAAATTGGGTTCAGTGTCCCTTTAATGATTCAATAAGTCAAGTTTTATTTTTTTAGTTTTTTGGAGTGCTGTCGTTTCCTTTTTTCAACTTTCGAATTTACTTTTATCATCAAATTTGCTTTATTCTCTTAGTATTCTTTGTGGAACTCTAAACCTAGGTAAGCTCATATGCTAATTTTTAGGCTGTTGAACTGCCTCTTATCTCAGTGCATTTTGACAGTTAGAAACTGATTGTTCATGTGTGTCATATAGATAACATTGTGGTCACTCCCATGGAGTTATTTAAAGGGACAGTCTAGTCAAAATTAAACTTTCATGATTTAGATAGGGCATGCAATTTTAAACAACTTTGCAATTGGCTTTTATTATTAAATTTGCTTTGTTCCCCTTGGTGGTATTTTTGCAAAGCTAAACCTAGGTAGGCTCAAACTGATTTCTAAACCGTTGAAAAAAAAACGCCTCTTAGCTCAGAGCATTTTGAAAGTTTTTTTACAGTTAGACAGTACTAGTTCTTGTGTGTCATATAGATAAAAATTGTGCTCACTCCCATGGAGTTATTTAGGAGTCTGCACTAATTGGCTAAACTGCATGTCTGTCAAAAGCACTGATATAAGGGGGCAGTCTGCAGAGTCTTAGATACAAGGTAATCACAGAGGTAAAAAGTATATTAAAGGGACATGAAACCCAAAGAAATTATTTCATGATTCAGATAGAGAATACAATTTTAAACAACTTTTTAATTCACTTCTATTATTTAATTTGCTTCCTTCTCTTATTATTCTTTGCTGAAAGGTTTATTTAGGAAAGCTTAGGAGCAGCAAAGAACCTAGGTTCTAGCTGCTGATTGGTGGCTGCATATATATACTGATTGTCATTGGCTCTCCTGTGTGTTCAGCTAGAAACCAGTAGTGCATTGCTGTTCTTTCAACAAATGAAACCAAGAGAATGAAACAAATTAGATAATAGAAGTAAATTAGAAAGTTGTTCAAAATTGTATTCTTTATCTGAATCACAAAAGAAAAAAATTGGGTTTCATGTCCCTTTAAAGGGATAGTCTATTCCAGAATGTTTGTTATAATACAGCGGTTCCCAACCTGGGGTACGTGTACCCCTGGGGGTACTTGGCAGGCCGGTTGGGGGTACGCAAAAATATTGTTGGTAATGGCGGAAGATGCGGGGGGAGGGTCGGGGGGGCACTCTCAATGGGTCATCAACTAATAAGCATCGTGGAACTGTGGAAGGAAGGAGCATTTAGCCGGAAAGTGACAAATGAAGTCCTGGCCTGGCATATAGGCAGATGGGAGCCCCTGCACCTGAAATATGTGGACCGGGTGTGGATGACTCCGGCCCACATATTAATGATCACCCTGTGTCACCAGACAGCTTAGCCTCCTGCTCCACCCACCTCTGTCCCATGCACACAATTTTGACTGCAAGTGCTCAAATAGAAGCGGCACTGCAGCAGCATAGCTACGTGGACACGTGTGATAGAGCCGTTGAGATTGCGAGTCACACAGGCGCGGCAGGTCTGCATCCCCAAATAAGTTATAGTCAGTGCCGGTAAGTAAAGTACTGCTGCTAGTGCTTGCTTGATTCAGATTGCTTCACTTCCAACTAAAAACGTTCATAGTGGCTGGGTGGTTAATATCGATCTGATCTCACAAATTTAAATATTTAATTTTATGATCATTACACTTTGACTCCCCCCCCAGGGCCTTGTTTAGGAGCAACCAGGCAGCTGCCCGGGGTACCAGCCACACAGCAGGACTCCTGAGAATAAGATCTGAGCTTTAATCCTGTTGATACACGTACAGTCGTATGCAATTCAGGTATAGCTTACCTCCCCTATAAAAAAGTGCTTCCTTTATTTTGAGGGATGGGTGGGGGTAATGAAGAGAGGGGGTACTCATAAATGAAAAGCCTAATCAAGGGGTACAGGAGAGAAAAAAGGTTGGGAACCGCTGTTATAATAGATAAGCTCTTTATTAGCCATTCAACAGTTTTCCATAACCATATATTAATATACTTTTTACCTCTCTGTGATTACCTTTTATCTAAGCCTCTGCAGACCGCCCTCTTATCTCAGTTCTTTTGGCAGACATGCATGTTAACAAATCATTGCTGACTTAAAGGGACAATCTACACCAGAATTTTTATTGTTTAAAAAGATAGATAATCCCTTTATTACCAATTCCCCAGTTTTGCATAACCAACACGGTTATATTAAAACAAATTGAAGTCAGTCACAGCAACACATCATTTTTAGGTCATTTTTTAATTAGGCAAACATGTAGCATATATTTGCATGATACTGCCTTATATGTCATTGTATGTAAGTATTAAAGGGACATTAAACACTAAATACATGCTAGATAGAATGATGCATTCAAAGAAAAAATTAGTCCATGAGTAACATGTAGATGTATTTTTTAAAGTTTCATTAGTTGTTTAAAAAGTGACAAAATAAGTGTAAAGTTTTAGTGTCTATAAAACACTGGGAGCTGCCATGTTGTAACTTGTGTTACCTTCTCTGCTGTGGCCAATTAGGGTCAGTTATAAATAAGTCACTAGAGTGTGCAGCCAATGGTTGTGCTGGATTTAACAGTTTTCTGCACTTCCATTTCTAACAGGAACTGAAAAGCTCACAATTTCAGAATGGAATTACAGGAAAAGAGGACAAAATAAATAATGAAAGTATATCGCAGAGTTGTTTTATTATATAAAATTTATCATTTTATATTACCATCTCAAAGTGTTTAATGTCCCTTTAACTAGCAGTTATTTCCAACTCTAAAGGCTGTGACACACTGCAAGCGGAGCGCATACCTCCCAACATTTCAAAATTCAAAAGCGGGACACCCCCCCGCGACAAAAAATTGAAGTGTGGTGGGTGGGGCTAAAAAAAATCATAAGACCAAAGTAATATAGTAAATAAAATTCTAAATAAAGTCATATATTTTAATACACTTAGGCAGCAAATCAAACACAAGCTCAAACCACTGGTATAGCTATGTGAGCTATGTATTTAATTAGCCTTTGCAAAGACATTGCTAAATATTTTTATCTTAATTGGACATTTAATAATAAATTCTTTAAAACTGCTCTCTGCATTCCCCATTAATATTCTAAATTCTGGCCTTTAAAGTCAGCAAAAATGCACAGTAGCACACTACATAGCATACACGTCACTTACACATGCAGATACACACACACTACATAGCATACACTTATACATGCAGATGCACACACACTACATAGCATACACTTATACATGCAGATACACACACACTACATAGCATACACTTATACATACAGATACATGTCACACACACTACATAGCATACACTTACACATGCAGATACACACACTACATAGTAGAAAATCGGGACAGTTGGGGGGTATGGTGCACAGAATGTAGATGCGGCTGTGCGCGCTCAGTGTGTCCTGCCTTTTCATCTCTGAGCACTCTGCTGCGTCAGGTCGCGTAGATGAGCGCTCAGAGATGAAATATTTGAACTTCAGAAGCAATCCGATGCGAAGCAGCAGCTGCTTCGCATCGCTTCTGAAGTTCAAATATTTCATCTCTGAGCACTCAGCTATGTGACCTGACGCAGCAGAGTGCTCAGAGATGAAAAAGCAGGACACACTGAGCGCACTCATCCGCATCTACACGCTGCGCGCCGTTCCGCTTGCAGTGTCACAGCCTTTAAAGTGCTTATGTTATCTTCATGGCAATTTGGTATGCAATATGAAAACAGTATCAGTAAGAGTTGAATTCTTGTCAGTTTATTTTATAGCTAAATTTACCACGTTGTAGTTATTTCTTTCTACAAATATTAATTAAAAAAAAGTTTGTCCATAACATATTTCTTACAACGTGTAAGTCAGTTTGCAGAGGTATTGGTACTTTTGCAGACTGACGCCTAATACAAAGTGAGCCTTCATGGAGGTAATTGCTGATTTTTTGTTTTGTTCCCATCACCATACTACCACAAATTATTAATTAAAATATAATTAGTTAGTAAAACACAAAAAAAAACCGTGACCAGATAACCCCTACAGCGCGGGATCACAACCTAAACTCCTATTGGTTAAACAACCTCAAACACACACCCGTTTCTAGGAAAATGAACCTTAAATTTGTCCTTACGCCAGAAAAAAAGGTACTTATATTGCTGTCCGGAAAACAATAGGTTAACCATATCCGATCTCATGTTATTAAAACTACTTTTATGATATGTTGCGTATCTTTATTTTTGCTTAGTTGTGAGTCTAAAAAATTGTACGTCAAGAAGGTCTCACGCGGAGGAATCTGTGTATCGAGTTCTAGGAGCAGCAGTCTGCTCATGTTGTCCTCGTACTGATTCATTGACCGAAGGGTGCAATAGTTTGGTGGTGCTGATAGAAGACAGTTATTTGCCTGATACTGTAGCTGAGGTGTTATAAGAGTTTTAAGGTGATCTATAAATATATTCTTATAACTTTTACATTTTTTAATCTTTTGAGTGTGTTTTGCTTGGTTGCCTGCTTTGCATCTATAAGAGTAAAAATCCATATTTTTGTGTATTGCAGTGTAGTGATTTTTGTTGTTGTTATGCATGTGTAATGATGTTTGGTTTTGTTAAATCTAGAAAACTAAGCATAGCTTAGGATATTGCGTGATACACGTTTATATGGGCCATGTGGTCTCCGTTTCGTTCGTAGAAACTTTAAGTCACGATTATTGACGTAGATTGTTTAAAAATATCCTAAGATATTAAATGAGTTGAATCTTAGAAACCATTTGAGAAGAATTTGAGACATATGTACCTTCAACCCCATCCTCTCCCTTTTACTAATTAAAAATGCTGAACATAATCCATTTCTAAAGCGGTACAGTGGTCTGGCAAAACTAATGGACATTTTATTTATCTCCTAATACAATAGTAGTTGCCACTTAAGAAAAGGGGAACTATACTTTTTATTTTCCTCCCTGGTATATGAATTATGGCAGCTATAACCTGAGAGCACCTGTTAAACACACATCTTCAAATAGTAAAATCAGTAAAAACATTTTTTTTTAATTTACAAAACTGGACACTAAACTTAATGGAGCTGTTGTTGCAAGGTTCAGTACTGCTTTGTAACTAGAAAGGGTTGGCAGCAATGAAGTCTGTTTTATAACCAATGCAACTTTGAAGAAACGTGAAAAGTTGCATAAAACATTTTGATTTTGACCCAGACGTAAGTGGTTGTTAAAGGGACAGTAAAGTAAAAATGAAAGCGACATGAAACTCAATTTCTTTCATGATTTAGATAGAGCATGTAATTTTAAACAACTTTCAAATGAACTTCTATTAACTTATTTGCTTTGTTCTCTTAGTAGCCTTTGTTGAAAAGCATACATAGGTAGACTCAGGAGCAGTAATGCACTACTGGGAGTTGGCTGCTAATTGGTAGTTGCACTTGTATGCCTCTCTTCGTTGGTTTACTTAATGTGTTGAGCTAGCTCTCAGTAGTCCATTACTGCTCATTCAGCAAAAGATACCAAGAAAATAAAGTAAATTAGATAGATAAAATAGGTTAATTGGAAAGTAATTTATAATTGTATGTGCTATCTGAATCATGGAAAAAATGTGTTTCATGTCCCTTTTTAATAGTTAATTTTATACAAAAAAAGTGTATACCTGTATTGCAAGGGGTTAGTTTTGTACTATATTATAATAATGGGGTTGTGAAAAATGTTTGTTACTCATACACCCACCCACCCACTCACTCACGTACATAGTCATACCCAGACAGCACTGCACAGGAACTGTTGATGTGCAGATAGAGGTATATTATTTTGTCGCTGCCATATATGTCAGGTGCGTCATAGAGCTGGAAAAGCTGTGCATATTTTTAGAGTGCTTTAGTGTGAAAGCAGCAAATGTTTATGAAGTAGCTATCATGTATGTGTAAGGTTGCCACCTTTTGTCCAGCCGATTCCTGGACACTTTTTAAATAGGTGTGGTATGGGCGTGGTTTTGGGTGGGGCTTTGCAGTACCTGAATAAAATATATTTTAAAATGTATGTCCTGCCATTAAAGAATTGAGTGTTATAACACTGTCACACACACACACATTACACACACACACAAACACTGTCACACACACATTATACACACACACACAAACACTGTCACACACACACAAACACATGCACACTGTCACATACACATTACACAAACACTGACACACAAACAGTCATAGTTGAGTCCCTTAGAAGCTGCAAAACAGTATTAGTAAGGCTGGAATGGGGCCATTTATATTCCCAGCAATAATCTAACCCAGGGACCAAAAAAATAAAAATAAATGGCCAGTCCACACATTTTTCTGTCTCAGCAGAAAGCTTGATGTTAACGGCTGGTCTCACATCTGCCTTTTTTGTCCCCCCTGAAAGGATGCAAGAAACTGCTTCAACAGCATTAGAAAGTCTTCACAAATTTTGCAAATTCCTACCTTTAGTAACAGATGGATTACCTGGCTGACTTGCTGTCCCTCTGCACCTACTGTGCAAACTAGACACATGCACTTTCTTGGCTGCGTGCGCACACCTAAGAGAACACCCACCGCCACCTCCTCTCAGTTCAGACAACACTAACAAGACTGCTTGGCTGCTGACAAATGGCATGATTCCCCTCCCCACTCATCCATGGTCAAACCCCCTCTGCTAACATTAAAGTGTCAGTAAACTTTAAAAATAATGTTATATAATTCTGCACATAGTGCAGAATTATATAACATTATATTAGCCAAACATTTATAAAACATAATTTCCCCTATTAATTTAAAAGGACATTCAACACTGCCCACAACATTAATCTATGTTGAAAAACTATAAATAAAGATAAAGCTGCAACGTGCCCCCTTTCTCTTACTTCCTGCCTTCACTGTTGAATCGTCTACGATAACTTCAAAATTGGTGTCCTAATATGGCTGCTTAACTCCCCCCACCGTGACTAGCTGCCAGTGATATCCCATCTCTCCTACTTCAATGCAAAGCGCGTTCACGGCCGTTAGCGCATGCGCAATACACTAGGAACACTAAAAGCGGAACCATAATAAGCCAATTTGTTTCCGTTCCGCTTATATTACTGCATAGTACTCTACTTCGTTCTATTAGGTAAAACCCCTATACGCATCTGGGGCCCGATCCGATATGCAGCGTCGCCTGCAAATGCCGGCGACGCTGAATTTTGCTCTGGTTTGGTATCCTATATACGGCGTAACCTAGAAGTTACGCCCGTATATTTCTGCCGTCGCCTGTAGTTTTTTGGGCCATAGGCAGGTATACCAAACCCGCGCAGTTTGGTATCCAATATACAGCGTAAGGACTTACGTGGCGAAAATGGAGAAATCTTACTCCATTTTCACCTCGCCACAAAAAGCAGCCGTAGTAAGCCTTACGCTGTCTATTGGAGCCCCGTAACTCCCTAAACTACCTGCCAAATAAACCTAACACCTAATGCATGCGCAATGTCTATCTACCTGTCAACCGCGATCCCCCGCCGCAATCCCTAATAAAATATTTAACCCCTAAACCGCCGCTCCCGGACCCCGCCGCCACCTACATTAACTACCCCCTAATGTGAGCCCCTTACACCGCCGCCATCTACCTTACCTACCCCCTAAAGTGAGCCCCTTACACCGCCGCCATCTACCTTACCTAGCCCCTAAAGTGAGCTCCTACCCCGCCGCCATCTATTTTAAAATTATTAACCCCTAATTTAATGCCCCTACCCCGCCGCCACCTATATTAAATTAATTAACCCCTAATCTAATCCCCCCTACTCCGCCGCCAGCTATATTAAATTATTTAACCCCTAAAATACTAAACTATCCCTACCACTAAACCTAAGTCTAACCCTACAAATAGCCCTGAAAAGGGCTTTTTGTGTGGCATTACCCCAAAGTAAACTGCTCTTTTGCCAGCCCTTAAAAGGGCTTTTTGCGGGGCATGCCCCAAAGAAAACTGATCTTTTACCAGCCCTTAAAAGGGCTTTTGGCGGGGCTTTGTCACAAAGTAATCAGCTCTTTTGCCTCTAATCTAAATCCCCCTACACAGCTGCCCCCTATAATAAATGTATTAGCCCCTAATCTAATCCCCCTACACCGCCACCTATATTAAACACATTAACCCCTAATCTAATCCCCCTACACCGCCGCCATCTATGTTAATATAATTATTATATTATATATATTGACTATATTAACCCTAATTATATTGGGGTTAATATCGTTATTTATATATATATATATATATATATATATATATATATATATATATATATATATATATATATATATATATATATATATATATATATATAAATATAATAACCCTATCTAACTCTAACATCCCTAACTAAACTCTTATTAAAATAAATCTAATATTAATATTATTAATGAAAATATTCCTATTTAAATCTCAATACTTACCTATAAAATAAACCCTAAGATAGCTACAATGTAATTAATAATTACATTGTAGCTATTTTAGGGTTTATATTTATTTTACAGGTAACTTGGTATTTATTTTAACTAGGTACAATAGCTATTAAATAGTTATTAACTATTTAATAGCTACCCAGTTAAAATAATTACCAATTTACCAGTAAAATAAATCCTAACCTAAGTTACAAATACACCTACACTATCAATAAATTAAATAAACTACAAATATCTAAACTAAAATACAATTAAATAAACTAAACTAAATTACAAAAAATAAAAAAGATTACAAGATTTTTAAGCTAATTACACCTATTCTAAGCCCCCTAATAAAATGATAAAGCCCCCCAAAATAAAAAAAATTCCCTACCCTATTCTAAATTAAAAAAGTTCAAAGCTCTTTTACCTTACCAGCCCTTAAAAGGGCCTTTTGTGGGGCATGCCCCAAAGAAAACTGCTCTTTTTGCCTGAAAAAAAACACAATACCACCCCCCAACATTACAACCCACCACCCACATACCCCTAATCTAACCCAAACCCCCCTTAAATAAACCTAACACCACCCCCCTGAAGATCTCCCTACCTTGTCTTCACCCAACCGGGCCGAACTCCTCATCCGATCCGGCCGATGTCTTTATCCAAGCGTCAGCAAAGTCTTCTTCCATCCGGCGGCATCTTCCATCAAGCGGCATCTTCAATCTTCTTTCTTCGCTCCTCCGACGCGGAGCATCCATCCCGGCCGACGAATGAGGAACCTTTTAAATGACGTCATCCAAGATGGCGTCCGTCGAATTCCGATTGGTTCAGCCAATCGGATTGAACTTGAATCTGATTAGCTGATTCAATCAGCCAATCAGATTTTTCTACTTTAATTCCGATTGGCTGATAGAATCCTATCAGCCAATCGGAATTCGACGGACGCCATCTTGGATGACGTCATCTAAAGGTTCCTCTTTCGTCGTTCAGTCGTCGGCCGGGATGGATGCTCCGCGTCGGAGGAGCGAAGAAAGAAGATTGAAGATGCCGCTTGATGGAAGATGTCGCCGGATGGAAGAAGACTTTGCTGCCGCTTGGATAAAGACATCGCCGGGATGAAGACTTCTTCTTTGCCGCTTGGATAAAGACATCGCCCGGATCGGATGAGGAGTTCGGCCCGGTTGGGTGAAGACAAGGTAGGGAGATCTTCAGGGGGGTAGTGTTAGGTTTTTTTAAGGGGGGTTTGGGTGGGTTTAGAATAGGGGTATGTGGGTGGTGGGGGTGGGTTGTAATGTTGGGGGGGGGGGGGTGCTTTTTTTTTTACAGGCAAAAGAGCTGTTAACTTGGGGTAAATACCCCGCAAAAAGCCCTTTTAAGGGCTGGTACAGAGCTGGGTATTTTATAATTTAGAATAGGGTAGGGAATTTTTTATTTTGGGGGGCTTTATTATTTTATTAGGGGGCTTAGAATAGGTGTAATTAGCTTAAAATTGCTGTAATTTTTTTTTTTTTGTAATTTAGTGTTTTTTTTTTTTTGCAATTTAGTTTAGTTTATTTAATTGTATTTTTAGATAGATATTTGTAGTTTATTTAATTTATTGATAGTGTAGGTGTATTTGTAACTTAGGTTAGGATTTATTTTACAGGTAATTGGGTAATTATTTTAACTAGGTAGCTCTTAAATAGTTCATAACTATTTAATAGCTATTATACCTAGTTCAAATAATTAACAATTTACCTGTAAAATAAATATAAACCCTAACATAGCTACAATGTAATTATTAATTATATTGTAGCTATCTTAGGGTTTATTTTATAGGTAAGTATTTAGATTTAAATAGGAATATTTTAGTTTATAATATGAATTAGATTTATTTAATAAGAATTTAGTTAGGGGTGTTAGTGTTAGAGTTAATATAGTTAATATAAATACTATAGTAACTATATTAACCCTAATATAATTAGGGTTAATATATATAATGTAATAACTATATTAACTATAATATACTTAGGGTTAATATAGATAATATAGCTGGCGGCGGGGTAGGTAGATTAAATTAGGGGTTAATAATTTTAATATAGATGGCGGCGGTGTAAGGGGCTTACATTAGGGGTTAATACTATTAATATAGATGGCGGCGGTGTAGGGAGGGCAGGTTATAGGGCAAAAGAGCTGTTTACTTTGGGGCAAAGCCCTGCAAAAGGCCCTTTTAAGGGCTGGTAATAGAGCTTATTACTTTAGGGATATTAGATTAGGGGTTAATAATATTAATATAGCTGGCGGCGGTATAGGGGGATTAGATTAGGGGTTAATATTTTTTACATAGGTGGCGGCGGTGTAAGGGGTCAGATTAGGGGATAGATAAGGTAGATGGCGGCGGTTTTAGGGGCTCACAGTAGGGGGTTAGTTTATGTACTACCAAAAGAAGAAAGTATACACAGAAATAGCACTCCCAGGTCACATAGAAATGATAAGAGTAAATTAAATGTAGTCCAACGATGGAATGTGGGGAAACAGAAACTTAACTAAAATTAAAATATAACTTTTATTGGGGTTTATAGATAAAACATAGGAAAAAATAGAATTTTAAAATTACTCTCAAGCTTCGACTGTAGTCAAATAAAATAGTGTGGCAATAATACGTGTACAAAAAAGGAAACAAGAAATACTCTTAGGTTAGGTTTATCTGTTAGAATTTAAGCTTGCTTCTCCAATGTGATCAGAGAAAAAGAACTATTCGTTATATTACTGAATAGAGCGTGAATACAGGTCCAAGACAAACTATATTTATCAAAAATGGTTAATCTAGACCACTCAGGTGTTGAAGAATTCTACACCTAAGTATATTAAGTGGATGATATCCACTTCTGTTAGCTATGATAAACACTTGGTCCTTTGTAAATTACTGATTATCACAGTTTGTGTAGCAACCTACTAAGAAAAGTTGTATGGCTCATATACTGTCCACACAATTATTTTATACCACAGCTATTGTAAAAATCATTGGTATGATCATATTTATTTATTAGCTATAGGTACAGTAAGTGTTGGCTGCCTAGATTATACGTCATTTAGTCACCATACAAGTTGTGAGTATTAAAGGTATTGTCTTGGCTCAATTGCACTAGCAAGTTTGTACAGCGTGAGTTAATAATTTATGTGTCTAAAATTACACCTTAGTAATAGGTCATTGACTAGAGGTGTATTCGTAATTACAAGTGGTGCTTCGATACACTTATTCTTTCTGATCAGAGCAGGGGTGATACTATATCCGTATGGTTATATAAGAGCAAAAGTCCCGTTGAGCATGTATTCACTTTGTTTCAACTGAGACTGGGTGCCTTAATAGTTGCAGGTGTTACTATGTATTTAAATTCTAATATGCGTTAAATAACTATATTGATGATATCTGTCTAAATGGTTGTAGTGAGTCACTGACTTCGTAGCCTTTATTGATATCAGTGCCTGTGTGACATGAAGCACTTTGCGGTACCTTATATAAAGTAAAACTAAAATGCCGTTTTATTATTACTTGAGCGGCTAAATGCAAATAATTGGAGAATTAACCGCAACGCGGCTGTTGTCTGGAACCTGCCTTGTCGCGGCGTTAATAACACTTGTGCAACAATAGAGGCCACTGAATTTAAACTAGATGGAAAAGACTGAAGTTGTAAAATGTGACTTCGTTAACAGTTTAGCCGATTTGTTTAAGATACGCTGGGTACTAATTCGTAGTTATACTTGACACTTAAATGGAGTGTCAAATCTATAAGAAATGCACCATGCTATATTGTGCTTTTGTGCAACAAAGTGAATACATGCTCAACGGGACTTTTGCTCTTATATAACCATACGGATATAGTATCACCCCTGCTCTGATCAGAAAGAATAAGTGTATCGAAACACCACTTGTAATTATGAATACACCTCTAGTCAATGACCTATTACTAAGGTGTAATTTTAGACACATAAATTATTAACTCACGCTGTACAAACTTGCTAGTGCAATTGAGCCAAGACAATACCTTTAATACTCACAACTTGTATGGTGACTAAATGACGTATAATCTAGGCAGCCAACACTTACTGTACCTATAGCTAATAAATAAATATGATCATACCAATGATTTTTACAATAGCTGTGGTATAAAATAATTGTGTGGACAGTATATGAGCCATACAACTTTTCTTAGTAGGTTGCTACACAAACTGTGATAATCAGTAATTTACAAAGGACCAAGTGTTTATCATAGCTAACAGAAGTGGATATCATCCACTTAATATACTTAGGTGTAGAATTCTTCAACACCTGAGTGGTCTAGATTAACCATTTTTGATAAATATAGTTTGTCTTGGACCTGTATTCACGCTCTATTCAGTAATATAACGAATAGTTCTTTTTCTCTGATCACATTGGAGAAGCAAGCTTAAATTCTAACAGATAAACCTAACCTAAGAGTATTTCTTGTTTCCTTTTTTGTACACGTATTATTGCCACACTATTTTATTTGACTACAGTCGAAGCTTGAGAGTAATTTTAAAATTCTATTTTTTCCTATGTTTTATCTATAAACCCCAATAAAAGTTATATTTTAATTTTAGTTAAGTTTCTGTTTCCCCACATTCCATCGTTGGACTACATTTAATTTACTCTTATCATTTCTATGTGACCTGGGAGTGCTATTTCTGTGTATACTTTCTTCTTTTGGTAGTATAAATTCAAGGATTTACACACAGCACCCATATTTAGCCGCATTAATAGGCCATCTAGATATAAGGCTATTCCAGCCAGCTAGATACCAAACCAGGCAGGTCTCTTTTACACCAGTAGTGCCATTGGTAACCTTCTCTTTGTAAATAAAGGTTAGTTTATGTAGATGGCGGCGGGGTCCGGGAGCGGCGGTTTAGGGGTTAATAACTTTATTAGGGATTGCGGCGGGGGATTGCGGTTGACAGGTAGATAGGCATTGCGCATGCGTTAGGTGTTAGGTTTTATTTAGCATATCGCGGTTGACAGGTAGATAGACATTGCGCATGCGTTAGGTGTTAGGTTTTATGTAGCAGGTAGTTTAGGGAGTTACGGGGCTCCAATAGTCAGCCTAAGGCTTCTTACGGCTGCTTTTTGTGGCGAGGTGAAAATGGAGTAAGATTTCTCCATTTTCGCCACGTAAGTCCTTACGCTGTATATTGGATACCAAACTGCGCTGGTTTGGTATACCTGTCTATGGCCCAAAAAACTACGGGCAACAGCAGAAATATACGCGCGTAACTTCTAAGTTACGCCGTATATAGGATACCAAACCAGCGCAAATATTGGCGTCGCCAGCTTTTGCGGGCGACAATTTTTATCGGATTGGGCCCTATCTCCTTAGTTTACATTGATAATGTAAACTAAGGAGTGGATGCAGATAGAGGTTTTACCTAATAGAACGAAATAGAGTTCTACGCGTAATATAAGCGGAACGGAAACAACTTGGCTTATTATGGTTCCGCTTTTAGTGTTCCTAGTGTATCGCGCATGCGCTAACGGCCGTGAACGCGTTTGTATTTCAGTCCGAGGAATGGGCTATCATTGGCTGCTGGTTTGAAAAAGAAGGTGAATACGTCACGGTGGGGGGAGTTAGGAAGCCATGTTAGGACACCAATTTTGAAGTTATCGTAGACGATTCAACAGTGAAGGCAGGAAGTAAGAGAAAGGGGGCACGTTGCAGCTTGATCTTTATTTATAGTTTTTCAACATAGATTAATGTTGTGGGCAGTGTTGAATGTCCCTTTAAAAAAAAACAAACGCTGTTTCACAGACCCGCTCTCTGCTGAGCGGGTCTGTTATATTTACTCAGCGCATAAATATAACAGACCCGCTCAGCAGAGAGCGGGTCTGTGAAACAGTGTTTTTTTTTTTTAAAATTAATAGGGGAAATTATGTTTTATAAATGTTTAGCTAATATGTTATATAATTCTGCACTATGTGCAGAATTATATAACATTTTTAAGGTTTACTGTCCCTTTAAGTAGTTTACCCGGCCAGCAGTTAACGTTTTCAGGGTACTCTTGCTGTGCTGTGCAGCGGTCGTTGGGTTCAGGAGAGCTGCCAGGACATGAGCAGTTAGTTCCGGGACATGGGACATACCACTTCATTCCGGGGCTGTCCCGGTGATACCGGGGCGGGTGGCAACCCTATGTATTTGGGCACACCACAAATCTGAAAGCTGTGTACATGCCGGCTCCAACTAAGATCAGGCCGATTCAGGCTTCATAGTGTTGCTTGCTTTAGAAGGGATAGAGGGGGGCCGAACTCTTAGATTTGCAACTGTGAAAGATAGAATTGGTAAGCATGTTGTTTTTTAGCTTACATTTAATTTTATTACTATTGCAAAATTTCTCTTTCTCTCCATAAGAGAGAAAGTTTAATTTTTTTTTTTTTTTTTTTTTGTGTGACCATTTTTGTGCAGGTCATTTTGACATTGAGTTAAATTTGAAATTAGAAAGTTTCATAGAAACATAGCTTTTGACGATAGATAACAATCATAGGCCCAGCAAGCCTGCCTGATATTTCCTAAAAGTATAACCTATTAAGTTGGATAGCCTTATGCTTATCCAGGCATTCTTAAAGGGACACTGAACCCAAATTTTTTATTTCGTGATTCAGATAGAGCATGCAGTTTTAAGCAACTTTCTAATTTACTCCTTTTATCATTTTTTTCAGTTTTCTTGCTATCTTTATTTGAAAAAGAAGGCATCTAAGCTATTTTTGGTTCAGAACCCACGACAGCCATTGTTTATTGGTGGGTGAATTTATCCACCAATCGGCAAGAACAACCCAGGTTGTTCACCAAAAATGGGCCAGCATCTAAACTTACGTTCTTGCATTTCAAATAAAGATACCAAGAGAATGAAGAACATTTTATAATAGGAGTTAATTATAAAGTTGCTTAAAATTGCATGCTCTATCTGAATCACGAAAGAAATTTTTTTGGATTCAGTGTCCCTTTAAGTCTCCAACAGTGTTTGTCATTACCGCCCCTTGTGGAAAGTTATTTCATGAATCGATCACCCTTTCTGTAAACAAGTGCTTATGCAAACTACTCCTGTATCTACTAATCTATGTATCTAATCCTTCAACTTGAGATCATGTTGTCTTGTTCTTGAATTTTTCTTTTTATGAAATACATCATCAGCTTTACTAAGCCCCTTACTATACTTGAAAGTAACTATCATATCACCTTGTTCTCTTCTCTCCTCTAAGCTATACACATTTAGGTCAATGAGCCTCTCCTGGTAATTTTTTTTTTCCCCCTTTCATTCTTATGGTTGTTAGAGTCGCTGGGACTGTTCCTTAGCCGCCTCCTGTTTGGCCATGAAGATTTACTCCCTCAGCACAATGCCAGCCGGGTGACATTATAAAGTAACCGGTGGGAGCAATATAATACTTAATAATATTACATTTTCTTCTTTCCAAAAACATAAATTAATTACATAAATTAATGGTAATTTGGGCAATAAACCTAAAACATTTTTAATATTAGCCAATTTTAGCTTGTTTTTGGCTAAACTTTTAGCTGGGTAGTCTGTAAAATCAGCTGGGTATTGCACCCATCAAAAATGCCTTTGGGAAAACACTGCTCAGTATATTCTCTACTGTTAGTTACAGTACATAATAGGCTTTCTACCCTATCCTCAGGACAGACATTTTGGTAAGAACAGTGGAGTGGGTTTTGGCTGGGTAAGTACCTGCATTCCCCACACAGCCCACAGGCTATTAGTAAGTACACACATCTGTATAACATAGCCAGTTTAAGCAGAATGGCTTCCTGCATGATTCGCAGGCACTATATACCTTAGGATGAGCCTTGCAAGCAGTACTCGCGTGTTTTAAACACAGAAAGAAAGGAATTTATCCGGTAATAATAAATTGTTTCTTATGGCGGTGAGACTCCACAATACCTTATTGTTGGGAATCAATACCCAAGCTGTGGAGTCTACTAAAAATTGGTGGGACAAAAGAAAAGCAAGCACATATTTATTAGAACTAAAGTCTGAAGAAACATCCTGCCCAAAACCTCAAAATGTTTAAAATTTTAGAAAGTGTGTGAAGACTACCATATTTCAGACTCAAATGAGCTGTAATATATAAAGGTGGCGATCATGTACCATTTTAGTAGCCCTTCTTTGCACAGATTCCAATTTGTTTATATCCTGGCTGCTTTTGGCAGCTAAATATCCTCTTGTGCAAGTAAAAGTTACTTCTGGATTTGCACAGATCTTAGTGTGTTTCACTTGCACAATAGGATATTTGTCTCCAGAATAAAATCGAACACTGAAAGCAACCTCTTATTTATGCACTTGGCTTTGAACAAAACTGCAGAATGCACATCTCTACATTCTATTGGCCTTACTCGCTGTAAAATTACATTGTTTACTAAATCATCTGAAATAATTTCCCAGTTCTGTTCCTCATTTGTAACAGTCAGTAAAGCGTCATTGAGTCTGCAATTTATTATTTGGAGCTTTCCTAAATGCATCATTTTGCACTTTGCAATGTTAAACTTTAAATCCCAGTCATTTGTCCAATCCTCCAATGTTTGTATACTTCTCAATTTGTCCACCCCTGGAACTTCTTCTCTGTTGCAAATTTTTGTATCGTCTACAAACAGGCATACTTTCCTCTGCACCCCTTTGCTAATATCACTGATAAATATTTTAAACAAAACAGGCCCCAGAACTGACCCCTGAGGCACACCACTAGTAAGTGCCTCCTCTGTTAAATGTATCCCATTTACCAAGACACTATGTTTTCTGTCTTTATGTCAGCATTCTACCCAGTTCACAATTTTTGAGTCTAGACCAAGGAGATACCGCTTGTGGATTAGTTTGTTCTGTGGGACGGTGTCAGATGCTTTGCTGAAAGCTAGATATGCTACATCAACTACTCCACCCCTGGTCTAATACTTTTGTTACATAATCAAAGAAGTCAAATTGATTAGTCTAATGTGAGCTCCCTGAAGTAAAAATCCATGGCCTGTAGGTACCAGATTTTACCATACTGCCCTTTTCCTCTTGAGGACATGACGAGTCCACGGATCATCTTCATTACTTATGGGATATTCTCCTCCTGGTTAACAGGAGGCGGCAAAGAGCACCACAGCAAAGCTGTTAAATAGCTCCTCCCTTCCCCACCAACCCAGTCATTCGACCGAAGTTGGTAAGAGACAGGAAAAACTAAAGGTGCAGAGGTGTCTGAAGTTTAGAAAAACATCCTGTCTGAAAAAACAGGGCGGGCCGTGGACTCGTCATTTCAAAGAGGAAACAAATTTATCAGGTAAGCATAAATTTTCTTTTCCTCTTAAGGACATGACGAGTCCACGGATCATCTTCATTACTTATGGGATACAATACCCAAGCTTAGAGGACACAGATGATACGGGAGGGACAAGACAGGATACCTAAACAGAAGGCACCACTGCTTGAAGAACCTTTCTCCCAAAAGCCGCCTCAGCTGAGGCAAAAGTATCAAATTTATAGAATTTAGAAAAAGTGTGTAGAGAGGACCAAGTAGCAGCCTTACAAATCTGTTCAATAGATGCTTCATTCTTGAATGCCCATGAAGAAGCCACGGCCCTAGTAGAATGAGCTGTAATCCTCTCAGGAGGCTGCTTCCCAGCGGTCTCATAAGCAAAGTGAATAATACTCTTCAGCCAAAGAGAAAGCGAAGTAGCCGTAGCCTTCTGACCCTTTTGTTTTCCGGAGAAACAACAAACAAAGAAGACTGACGAAAACTCTTCGTCGCCTGCAAATAAAACTTTAAAGCACAAACCACATCAAGATTGTGCAGAAGACGTTCCTTCTGAGAAGAAGGATTAGGACTTAAAGAAGGTACCACAATTTCCTGATTAGTGTTTCGATCAGAAACGACCTTAGGAAGAAAACCTAAGTTAGTACGCAAAACTACCTTATCAGTATGAAAAATAAAATAAGGAGAAGAGCACTGCAGAGCCGAGAGCACTCTGCGAGCAGAAGAAATAGCAACAAGAAATAAAACCTTCCAAGATAATAACTTAATATCTAAGGAATGCATAGGTTCAAACGGAACCCCTTGAAGAACATTGAGAACCAAATTAAGGCTCCATGGAGGAGCAAGAGGTTTAAACACAGGCCTGATCCTAACCAGAGTCTGACAGAAGGACTGAACATCTGGAACATCCGCCAGACGTTTATGCAACAAAACAGACAATGCCAAAATTTGACCCTTTAAAGTGAATGTAAATTTTAAGCTTTTTAATCTACACTACCAATTCTCAATAAACTTCTCATTGAAACCGCAATGTTTTTATTCATAAAAATTATTTTTGTCATATTATAATTTATATAAGAACTTATCTCCGTTTTGAAGGATAACTCCTCCCATCCTGGACTTCCTGTATTAAGACAACATTGCATATAGAGCTGTCCCGCCTGCTCTATTACGTAGTCCTGAAACCCCCTTCACAATGAGAACTCCATTTGCGCATGCGTTTTAAATCAATGTCTAATATGCGCATGCGTTCCCTGATCCATTGAGAATCGTTATCCGCAAAGAAAATTACATTGCGCATGCGTGGCAAAAATTTTATTGCGATCTCATTGCTTGTCAATCACGAATCTGCAGGGAACGCATGCGCAGTTACATCGCGTGACGTAGAAAAAAAGGGGCTGGACGCCACAGGGTGCAATCGATTATTTGTTTAAGGAACGGTCAATCACCTGAGAAATGCGGGACAAGATGGCGGGCGGAGGAATAAAGTAAGAATAATATCGATAAATACCTTTTATATTTGTATTTGTTATGCATTTATAAAAAAATTATGAATTAAACTAGCCTTTATTTTGCGAAATTCACAACATGAGGATGAGAGGTGACGGTGAGTTTACATTCACTTTAAGGAACTTGCTTACAAACCCTTCTCCAATCCTAACACAGGCAAAGAGAATGACTGGGTTGGTGGGGAAGGGAGGAGCTATTTAACAGCTTTGCTGTGGTGCTCTTTGCCGCCTCCTGTTGACCAGGAGAAGAATATCCCATAAGTAATGAAGATGATCCGTGGACTCGTCATGTCCAAGAGGAAACAAATTTATCAGGTAAGCATAAATTTTCTTTTTATGAAGATTTACTACATTCGCTTATTCTCCAATCATCTGGAACAACTCCTGCCAATAGTGACTGATTATTCAGATCAGTTATTGGGGCAGCTAGCAAATATCCGTTCTTTAAAACTCTAGGATGAATATTATCAGTACCCACTAACTTTTTTACATTTATTTTTGATAATGCCAACAAAACCTCATCCTCTGAAAAAAGATTAGTGCTAAGCTCACTTCCATTTTTTTGTAGCATTCCTTAGAGACACTGAACCCAAATTTTTTTATTTCATGATTCAGATAGAGCATGCTATTTTAAGCAACTTTCTAATTTACTCCTATTATCAATTTTTCGTTGTTCTCTTGCTATCTTTATTTGAAAAAGGCATCTAAGCTAAGGAGCCAGCCAATTTTTTGGTTCAACCACGGACAGCACTTGTTTATTGGTGGGTGAATTTATCCACCAATCAGCAAGAACAACCCAGGTTGTTCACCAAAAATGGGTCTGCATCTAAACTTACATTCTTGCTTTTCAAATAAAGATACTAAGAGAATGAAGAACATTTTGATAATAGGAGTAAATTAGAAAGTTGCTTAAAATTGCATGCTCTATCTGAAACATGAAAGAAAATTTCTCCAACATAGGTGTGTCCGGTCCACGGCGTCATCCTTACTTGTGGGATATTCTCTTCCCCAACAGGAAATGGCAAAGAGCCCAGCAAAGCTGGTCACATGATCCCTCCTAGGCTCCGCCTACCCCAGTCATTCTCTTTGCCGTTGTACAGGCAACATCTCCACGGAGATGGCTTAGAGTTTTTTAGTGTTTAACTGTAGTTTTTATTATTCAATCAAGAGTTTGTTATTTTGAAATAGTGCTGGTATGTACTATTTACTCAGAAACAGAAAAGAGATGAAGATTTCTGTTTGTATGAGGAAAATGATTTTAGCAACCGTCACTAAAATCCATGGCTGTTCCACACAGGACTGTTGAGAGCAATTAACTTCAGTTGGGGGAACAGTGTGCAGTCTCTTGCTGCTTGAGGTATGACACATTCTAACAAGACGATGTAATGCTGGAAGCTGTCATTTTCCCTATGGGATCCGGTAAGCCATGTTTATTACGATCGTAAATAAGGGCTTCACAAGGGCTTATTAAAACTGTAGACTTTTTTTGGGCTAAATCGATTCATTATTAACACATATTTAGCCTTGAGGAATCATTTTATCTGGGTATTTTGATATAATAATATCGGCAGGCACTGGTTTAGACACCTTATTCTTTAGGGGCTTTCCCAAAGCATAAGCAGAGCCTCATTTTCGCGCCGGTGTTGCGCACTTGTTTTTGAGAGGCATGGCATGCAGTCGCATGTGAGAGGAGCTCTGATACTTAGAAAAGACTTTCTGAAGGCGTCATTTGGTATCGTATTCCCCTTTGGGCTTGGTTGGGTCTCAGCAAAGCAGATACCAGGGACTGTAAAGGGGTTAAAGTTCAAAACGGCTCCGGTTCCGTTATTTTAAGGGTTAAAGCTTCCAAATTTGGTGTGCAATACTTTTAAGGCTTTAAGACACTGTGGTGAAAATTTGGTGAATTTTGAACAATTCCTTCATGTTTTTTCGCAATTGCAGTAATAAAGTGTGTTCAGTTTAAAATTTAAAGTGACAGTAACGGTTTTATTTTAAAACGTTTTTTGTACTTTGTTATCAAGTTTATGCCTGTTTAACATGTCTGAACTACCAGATAGACTGTGTTCTGAATGTGGGGAAGCCAGAATTCCTATTCATTTAAATAAATGTGATTTATGTGATAATGACAATGATGCCCAAGATGATTCCTCAAGTGAGGGGAGTAAGCATGGTACTGCATCATTCCCTCCTTCGTCTACACGAGTCTTGCCCACTCAGGAGGCCCCTAGTACATCTAGCGCGCCAATACTCCTTACTATGCAACAATTAACGGCTGTAATGGATAATTCTGTCAAAAACATTTTAGCCAAAATGAACACTTATCAGCGTAAGCGCGGCTGCTCTGTTTTAGATACTGAAGAGCATGACGACGCTGATAATAATATTTCTGAAGGGCCCCTAACCCAGTCTGATGGGGCCAGGGAGGTTTTGTCTGAGGGAGAAATTACTGATTCAGGGAACATTTCTCAACAGGCTGAACCTGATGTGATTGCATTTAAATTTAAGTTGGAACATCTCCGCATTCTGCTTAAGGAGGTATTATCCACTCTGGATGATTGTGACAAGTTGGTCATCCCAGAGAAACTTTGTAAAATGGACAAGTTCCTAGAGGTGCCGGGGCTCCCAGAAGCTTTTCCTATACCCAAGCGGGTGGCGGACATTGTTAATAAAGAATGGGAAAGGCCCGGTATTCCTTTCGTCCCTCCCCCCATATTTAAAAAATTGTTTCCTATGGTCGACCCCAGAAAGGACTTATGGCAGACAGTCCCCAAGGTCGAGGGAGCGGTTTCCACTTTAAACAAACGCACCACTATACCCATAGAGGATAGTTGTGCTTTCAAAGATCCTATGGATAAAAAATTAGAAGGTTTGCTTAAAAAAATGTTTGTTCAGCAAGGTTACCTTCTACAACCAATTTCATGCATTGTCCCTGTCGCTACAGCCGCATGTTTCTGGTTCGATGATCTGATAAGAGCGGTCGATAGTGATTCTCCTCCTTTGGAGGAGATTATGGACAGAATCAATGCTCTCAAATTGGCTAATTCTTTCACCCTAGACGCCACTTTGCAATTGGCTAGGTTAGCGGCTAAGAATTCTGGGTTTGCTATTGTGGCGCGCAGAGCGCTTTGGTTGAAATCTTGGTCGGCTGATGCGTCTTCCAAGAACAAGCTACTTAACATTCCTTTCAAGGGGAAAACGCTGTTTGGCCCTGACTTGAAAGAGATTATCTCTGATATCACTGGGGGTAAGGGCCACGCCCTTCCTCAGGATCGGCCTTTCAAGGCAAAATAAACCTAATTTTCGTCCCTTTCGTAGAAACGGACCAGCCCAAGGTGCTACGTCCTCTAAGCAAGAGGGTAATACTTCTCAAGCCAAGCCAGCTTGGAGACCAATGCAAGGCTGGAACAAGGGAAAGCAGGCCAAGAAACCTGCCACTGCTACCAAGACAGCATGAAATGTTGGCCCCCGATCCGGGACCGGATCTGGTGGGGGGCAGACTCTCTCTCTTCGCTCAGGCTTGGGCAAGAGATGTTCTGGATCCTTGGGCGCTAGAAATAGTCTCCCAAGGTTATCTTCTGGAATTCAAGGGACTTCCCCCAAGGGGGAGGTTCCACAGGTCTCAGTTGTCTTCAGACCACATAAAAAGACAGGCATTCTTACATTGTGTAGAAGACCTGTTAAAAATGGGAGTGATTCATCCTGTTCCATTAAGAGAACAAGGGATGGGGTTCTACTCCAATCTGTTCATAGTTCCCAAAAAAGAGGGAACGTTCAGACCAATCTTAGATCTCAAGATCTTAAACAAGTTTCTCAAGGTTCCATCGTTCAAGATGGAAACCATTCGAACTATTCTTCCTTCCATCCAGGAAGGTCAATTCATGACCACGGTGGATTTAAAGGATGCGTATCTACATATTCCTATCCACAAGGAACATCATCGGTTCCTAAGGTTCGCATTCCTGGACAAACATTACCAGTTTGTGGCGCTTCCTTTCGGATTAGCCACTGCTCCAAGGATTTTCACAAAGGTACTAGGGTCCCTTCTAGCTGTGCTAAGACCAAGGGGCATTGCTGTAGTACCTTACTTGGACGACATTCTGATTCAAGCGTCGTCCCTTCCTCAAGCAAAGGCTCACACGGACATTGTCCTGGCCTTTCTCAGATCTCACGGATGGAAAGTGAACGTGGAAAAGAGTTCTCTATCCCCGTCAACAAGGGTTCCCTTCTTGGGAACAATAATAGACTCCTTAGAAATGAGGATTTTTCTGACAGAGGCCAGAAAAACAAAGCTTCTAGACTCTTGTCGGATACTTCATTCCGTTCCTCTTCCTTCCATAGCTCAGTGCATGGAAGTGATCGGGTTGATGGTAGCGGCAATGGACATAGTTCCTTTTGCGCGCATTCATCTAAGACCATTACAACTGTGCATGCTCAGTCAGTGGAATGGGGACTATACAGACTTGTCTCCGAAGATACAAGTAAATCAGAGGACCAGAGACTCACTCCGTTGGTGGCTGTCCCTGGACAACCTGTCACAAGGGATGACATTCCGCAGACCAGAGTGGGTCATTGTCACGACCGACGCCAGTCTGATGGGCTGGGGCGCGGTCTGGGGATCCCTGAAAGCTCAGGGTCTTTGGTCTCGGGAAGAATCTCTTCTACCGATAAATATTCTGGAACTGAGAGCGATATTCAATGCTCTCAAGGCTTGGCCTCAGCTAGCGAGGGCCAAGTTCATACGGTTTCAATCAGACAACATGACAACTGTTGCGTACATCAACCATCAGGGGGGAACAAGGAGTTCCCTAGCGATGGAAGAAGTGACCAAAATCATTCTATGGGCGGAGTCTCACTCCTGCCACCTGTCTGCTATCCACATCCCAGGAGTGGAGAATTGGGAAGCGGATTTTCTGAGTCGTCAGACATTGCATCCGGGGGAGTGGGAACTCCATCCGGAAATCTTTGCCCAAGTCACTCAGCTGTGGGGCATTCCAGACATGGATCTGATGGCCTCTCGTCAGAACTTCAAAGTTCCTTGCTACGGGTCCAGATCCAGGGATCCCAAGGCGGCTCTAGTGGATGCACTAGTAGCACCTTGGACCTTCAAACTAGCTTATGTGTTCCCGCCGTTTCCTCTCATCCCCAGGCTGGTAGCCAGGATCAATCAGGAGAGGGCGTCGGTGATCTTGATAGCTCCTGCGTGGCCACGCAGGACTTGGTATGCAGATCTGGTGAATATGTCATCGGCTCCACCTTGGAAGCTACCTTTTGAGACGAGACCTTCTTGTTCAGGGTCCGTTCGAACATCCGAATCTGGTTTCACTCCAGCTGACTGCTTGGAGATTGAACGCTTGATTTTATCGAAGCGAGGGTTCTCAGATTCTGTTATTGATACTCTTGTTCAGGCCAGAAAGCCTGTAACTAGAAAGATTTACCACAAAATTTGGAAAAAATATATCTGTTGGTGTGAATCTAAAGGATTCTCTTGGGACAAGGTTAAGATTCCTAGGATTCTATCCTTCCTTCAAGAAGGATTGGAAAAAGGATTATCTGCAAGTTCCCTGAAGGGACAGATTTCTGCCTTGTCGGTGTTACTTCACAAAAAACTGGCTGCTGTGCCAGATGTTCAAGCCTTTGTTCAGGCTCTGGTTAGAATTAAGCCTGTTTACAAACCTTTGACTCCTCCTTGGAGTCTCAATTTAGTTCTTTCAGTTCTTCAGGGGGTTCCGTTTGAACCCTTGCATTCCGTTGATATTAAGTTATTATCTTGGAAAGTTTTGTTTTTAGTTGCAATTTCTTCTGCTAGAAGAGTTTCAGAATTATCTGCTCTGCAGTGTTCTCCTCCTTATCTGGTGTTCCATGCAGATAAGGTGGTTTTACGTACTAAACCTGGTTTTCTTCCAAAAGTTGTTTCTAACAAAAACATTAACCAGGAGATTATCGTACCTTCTCTGTGTCCGAAACCAGTTTCAAAGAAGGAACGTTTGTTGCACAATTTGGATGTTGTTCGCGCTCTAAAATTCTATTTAGATGCTACAAAGGATTTTAGACAAACATCTTCCTTGTTTGTTGTTTATTCTGGTAAAAGGAGAGGTCAAAAAGCAACTTCTACCTCTCTCTCTTTTTGGATTAAAAGCATCATCAGATTGGCTTACGAGACTGCCGGACGGCAGCCTCCCGAAAGAATCACAGCTCATTCCACTAGGGCTGTGGCTTCCACATGGGCCTTCAAGAACGAGGCTTCTGTTGATCAGATATGTAGGGCAGCGACTTGGTCTTCACTGCACACTTTTACCAAATTTTACAAGTTTGATACTTTTGCTTCTTCTGAGGCTATTTTTGGGAGAAAGGTTTTGCAAGCCGTGGTGCCTTCCATTTAGGTGACCTGATTTGCTCCCTCCCTTCATCCGTGTCCTAAAGCTTTGGTATTGGTTCCCACAAGTAAGGATGACGCCGTGGACCGGACACACCTATGTTGGAGAAAACAGAATTTATATTTACCTGATAAATTACTTTCTCCAACGGTGTGTCCGGTCCACGGCCCGCCCTGGTTTTTTTAATCAGGTCTGATAATTTATTTTCTTTAACTACAGTCACCACGGTACCATATGGTTTCTCCTATGCAAATATTCCTCCTTAACGTCGGTCGAATGACTGGGGTAGGCGGAGCCTAGGAGGGATCATGTGACCAGCTTTGCTGGGCTCTTTGCCATTTCCTGTTGGGGAAGAGAATATCCCACAAGTAAGGATGACGCCGTGGACCGGACACACCGTTGGAGAAAGTAATTTATCAGGTAAACATAAATTCTGTTTTTTTGGGTTCAGTGTCCCTTTAACCCCTTAATGACAACTGACGTACCAGGTACGTCATGCAAAATCTAACAGTTAATGACAATCGACGTACCTGGTACGTCAGTTGTCTAACAGAGTGCTGGAAGCGATCGCAATCGTTTCCAGCAGCGCTCAGGGTGTTGCAGTGATGCCTCCATATGGATATGGAGGCATCCTGCAATACCTTTTTGCAAGCCTCCGATGCAGAGAGAGCCACCCTATGGCCCTCTCTGCACCGGTAGCGATGGTGCCGTTTGTTGGTGGGTGGGAGCGTAGCAGGGAGGAGTGTGGGCGGCCCATCGCTACCCGGCATCCGGTTCCTGCAAGTGCAATGTGCATGCCGGGAGCGTGCGAGGGGTGGCCTGCGCGCGCATGTGCATTAGCTACTGACACCAATGAGATCATCAGAGGGAGAGGGGAAAAAAAGTGAAATAAAATATAAAAGGATCTGGGAGGGGGATGGAGGTATTGAGGGGGGCTGCTACACTACAGGAAAAGTTTAAGGTCAAAAGAAAAAACAAAAATACTGTTGTTTTTGGGGGCAAACTGGGTACTGGCAGACAGCTGCCAGTACCCAAGATGGTGGCAACTAGGTAGCGGGGGAGGATTAGAGAGCTGTTTGGGGGGGATCAGGGAGGTTGGGGGCTAAGGCAGGGGTCCATCACAGCTGAATAAATATTTTTTTTTAAAAATCTCCTTTATTTAGTACTGGCAGACTTTCTGCCAGTACTTAAGATGGCGGGGACAATTGTGGGGTGGGGGAGGGAAGAGAGCTGTTTGGGAGGGATCAGGGGGTGGGATGTGTCAGGTGGGAGGCTGATCTCTACACTAAAGCTAAAATTAACCCTGCAAGCTCACTACAAGCTACCTAATTAACTCCACTGCTGGGCATAATTCACGTGTGGTGCGCAGTAGCATTTAGCGGCCTTCTAATTACCAAAAAGCAACGCCAAAGCCATACAAGTCTGTTATTTGTGAACAAAGGGGATCCCAGAGAAGCCTTTACAACAATTTGTGCCATAATTGCACAAGCTGTTTGTAAAAAATTTCAGTGAGAAACCTAAAATTGTGAAAAATGTAAATGATTTTTTTTTTTATTTGCTCGCATTTGGCGGTGAAATGCTCGCATGAAATATACCAAAATGGGCCTAGATCAATACTTGGGGTTGTCTACTTCACTAAAGCTAAAATTAACCCTACAAGCTCCCTAATTAACCCCTTCACTGCTGGGCATGAAACACGTGTGGTGCGCAGCGGCATTTAGCAGCCTTCTAATTACCAAAAAGTAATGCCAAAGCCACATAAGTCTATTTCTGAACAAGGGGGATCCCAGAGAAGCATTTACAACCATTTGTGCCATAATTGCAGAATCTGTTTGTAAATAATTTCAGTGGGAAACCTAAAGTTTGTGACAAAATTTGTGAAAAAGTGAACATATATTTTTATTTTTATTTGATCGCATTTGGCAGTGAAATGGTGGCATGAAATAACCCAAAGTATTGATCTAGGCCAATTTTGGTATGTCTTATAAAAAAAAAAAATTTATACATGTCAAGGGATATTCAGGTATTCCTGACAGATATCAGGGTTCCAATGTAACGCGCTAATTTTGAAAAAAGTGGTTTTGAAATAGCAAAGTGCTACTTGTATTTATTGCCCTATAACTTGCAAAGAACATGTAAACATTGGGTATTTCTAAACTCAGGACAAAATTTAGAATCTATTTAGCATGGTTGTTTTTTGGTGGTTGTAGATGTGTAACAGATTTTGGGGGTCAAAGTTAGAAAAAGTGTGGGTTTTTTTTCCCATTTTTTTTTTCCCCTCATATTTTATAATTTTTTTTATAGTAAGTTAATAAGATATGATGAAAATAATGGTATCTTTAGAAAGTCCATTTAATGGCGAGAAAAACGGTATATAATCTGTGTGGGTACAGTAAATGAGAGAGGACAATTACAGCTAAACACAAACACTGCAGAAATGTAAAAATAGCCCTTGTCCTTAAAGGGACATTAAACACTTTGAGATGGTAATATAAAATGATAAATTGTATATATAAAACAGCTCTGCAATATACTTTCATTATTTATTTTGTCCTCTTTGCCTGTAATTCCATTCTGAAATTGTGAGCTTTTCATTTCCTGTTAGAAATGGAAGTGCAGAACACTGTTAAATCCAGCACAACCATTGGCTGCACACTCTAGTGACCTATTTATAACTGTCTCTAATTGGCCACAGCAGAGAAGGTAACACAAGTTACAACATGGCAGCTCCCAGTGTTTTATAGACACTAAAACTTTACACTTATTTTGTCACTTTTTAAACAACTAATGAAACTTTAAAAAATATATCTACATGTTACTCATGGACTAATCTTTTCTTTGAATGTATCATTCTATCTAGCATGTATTTAGTGTTTAATGTCCCTTTAAGGGTAAGAAAATTGAAAAAAGGTCTGGTCATTAAGGGGTTAAAGTGAAAGTAAATTTAACAATATATGAATAAGCCAATGCTTAAATCTACTATAAACTAATGTAGTCGCTAAGTTTAAAAAAAAATAAAAAATTAACGATTTTCATAATATAGATATATTTTCAATCTAACCTTTCGCTATGTTCCTCCTCCCCCTTGCTTTTTTCTGGCTTGTGTATTATAATTCTTACTAGTGGTCCCACCCGCCGTATACATATGGTTATGTGCTTGCTCTCGAGAAGAGATTTTATGCGTATGTGCAATACCACGTTCTCCGCTACGATAAATACTATAAATTGTATGGGACTCTGTTTTCATTAGACTGCGCATGTGGCTATCATGAATGCACTTCTAAAGACAGATGTAATTCAGAGATAGCTGCATGCGCATTTACAGTCGGGGGCGTATATTGAACTGTTTGGGATGCCACTGGGGTACCAATCAGTTTGATAAGGCTGTATTCGTCACTGAAAAAGAGAAAATATTTCTCCTACATTGGTGTGTCCGGTCCACGGCTTCATCCTTACTTGTGGGAATATTCTCTTCCCTAACAGGAAATGGCAAAGAGGCACACAGCAAAAGCTGTCGATATAGCCCCTCCTCTGGATCCGCCCCCCAGTCATTCTCTTTGCCTGCTCTGAACAAGTAGCATCTCCACTGGGATGGTAAAGAGTATGTGGTGTTAGTTGTAGTTTTATTTCTTCTATCAAGAGTTTGTTATTTTAAAATAGTGCCGGTTTGTACTATTTACTCTACAACAGAAAGTGATGAAGCGTTCTGTTAAAAGAGGAGTATGATTTTAGCACCAGTAACTAGAATCCATTGCTGTTACCACGCAGGACTGTTGAAACCAGAGAACTTCAGTTGGGGGTAACAGTTTGCAGACTTATCTGCTTCAGGTATGACCAGTCTCTTTTCTAACAACACATAGTAATGCTAGAAGACTGTCAGTTTTTCCCTCATGGGACCGGTAAGCCATTTTCTTAGACTGAGTAACAGATTAAAGGCTTATATATTGGGCTCTATACTGGTTGACACTATTGTGGGCTAAATCGATTTGCTTATATCATATTTTTATGTCATTTGGAGTGTTTTTAGGAACTTAGAAACACTTTTTGGAACGTTTTAATTATGCCTGGCATTGGTTTAGACGCCTAATCTAGTCAGAAAGGCCCCTTCACTCTGGTATGCAGAGGGAGGAGGCCTCATTTTCGCGCCTCAGTTGCGCAGTTACTTCCAAAGGCAGTGCATGCAGCTTCATGTGAGAGGGTCCTGTGGCTGAGAAACAGACTCCGGAAGGCTTATTTCTGTGGTGAATAACCCCTAAGGAAATTAAAAGCCGCAGCAAAGCTGTGGCAGGGACTGTAGTGTGTTTAAACCGGTTAAATTGAACAATTGGCTCCGGTTTGCTTATTTAAGGGTCTAGAAACTTCATATTTGGTGTGCAATACTTTCAAAGCATTAAGACACTGGGGTGTAAATTTTATAAAGATCGGATATTTCCTTCATAGTTTTTTGAATATGCAGAAATAAAGTGTGTTCTTTTTACTATTTAAAGAGACAGTAACGGTTTTGTATAAAATCGTTTTTATTGCATTAATAGCCTGCCTAAATCTGCCTAACATGTCTGTACCTTCAGATAGCATATGTTCTGTGTGTATGGAGGCCAAGGTGGTTCCCCCTTTAAATGTATGTGCAAATTGTGCCATGGCGTCCAAACAAAGTAAGGACAGTACTGTCACATTTAATAAGGTTGCCCAAGATGATTCTTCAAATGAAGGTAGTGGGGATAGTTCATCATCCTCTCCTTCTGTGTCAACACCAGTTTTGCCCGCGCAGGCGATACCTAGTACATCTAGCGCGCCAATGCTTGTTACTATGCAGCAATTAACAGCAGTAATGGATAATTCTATAGCAAATCTTTTATCCAAACTGCCAGCATTTTCCAGAAAGCGTGATTGCTCAGTTTTAAATACAGAGGATGAGCAAGCAGGCGCTGACGATAATTTATCTGTTATACCCTCACATCAATCTGAATTGGCAGCGAGGGAGGGTCTGTCCGAGGGAGAAATTTCAGATTCAGGAAAAATTTCTCAGCAGGCAGAACCTGATATCGTGGCATTTAAATTTAAGCTAGAACATCTCCGCGCCCTGCTTATGGAGGTGCTAGCTACTATTGATGATTGTGATTCTTTGGTAATTCCAGAGAAGTTGTGCAAAATGGACATATTCTTAGAGATCCCAGTGCACGCTGATGCTTTTCCGATACCCAAGAGGGTAGCAGACATAGTGAATAAGGAGTGGGAGAAGCCAGGTATACCTTTTTGTTCCACCTCCTATATTTAAGAAAATGTTCCCCATTGTTGACCCCAGAAGGGACGCATGGCAGACGGTCCCTAAGGTAGAGGGGGCAGTTTCAACGTTCGCAAAGCGCACGACTATTCCTATAGAGGACAGTTGCGCTTTCAAAGATCCTATGGATAAAAAATTGAAAGGATTGCTTAAAAAGATTTTTGTTCAGCAAGGTTTCCTTCTTCAACCAATTTCGTGCATTATTCCTGTCACCTCGGCGGCGTCTTTTTGGTTCGAGGAACTAGAAAGTTCGCTCCAAAAGGAGACTCCATATGATGAAGTCATGGACAGAATTCACGCACTAAAGTTGGCTAATTCCTTTATTTTGGATGCCGCTTTTCAATTAGCAAAATTAGCGGCAAAAAATTCAGGTTTTGCAGTAGTGGCGCGCAGGGCGCTTTGGCTAAAATCTTGGTCGGCGGATGTGTCGTCCAAAACAAAAGTACTTAATATTCCTTTCAAAGGTAAGACCCTTTTCGGGCCAGAATTGAAGGAGATTATTTCTGACATCACTGGGGGAAAGGGCCATGCCCTCCCACAGTATAGGCCTTTCAAGGCTAAGAACAAGTCTAATTTTCGTTCCTTTCGCAATTTCAGGAACGGACCGGCTTCTAACTCTGCAGCCTCTAGACAAGATGGTAACGCTTCCCAGCCTAAACCAGCATGGAAACCATTGCAAGGCTGGAACAAGGGTAAACAGGCCAAGAAGCCTGCTGCTGCTACCAAGACCCCGATCCGGGACCGGATCTAGTAGGGGGCAGACTTTCTCTCTTTGCTCAGGCTTGGCAAGAGATGTTCAGGATCCCTGGGCACTAGAAATAGTCTCTCAGGGGTATCTTGTAGAGGTCAAGGAACTTCCTCCAAGGGGAAGGTTCCACATGTCTCGCTTATCTTCAGACCAGATAAAGAAACAGGCATTCTTACATTGCGTAGGAGACCTATTAAATATGGGAGTGATACACCCTGTTCCAACAGTGGAACAAGGTCTGGGTTTTTACTCAAACCTGTTTGTAGTTCCCAAAAAAGAGGGAACTTTCAGGCCAATTCTGGATTTAAAAATACTAAACAAATTCCTCAGAGTTCCATCATTCAAAATGGAAACCATTCGAACGATCTTACCAACAATCCAGGAGGGTCAATATATGACTACCGTGGACTTAAAGGATGCGGACCTGCATATTCCGATCCACAAAGTTCATCTTCATCATTCATCTTCATCATCATTCATCTTCATCATCATTCATCTTCATCATCATTCATCTTCATCATCATTCATCTTCATCATCATTCATCTTCATCATCATTCATCTTCATCATCATTCATCTTCATCATCTCCTCCTAAGGTTCGCCTTTCTGGACAAACATTAACAGTTTGTGGCTCTTCCATTCGGTTTAGCCACTGCTCCCAGAATTTTCACAAAGGTACTAGGGTCACTTCTAGCGGTTCTAAGGCCGAGGGGCATTGCCGTAGCACCTTACCTGGACGACATTCTAATCCAAGCGTCGTCCCTTTTCAAAGCAAGGGCTCATACAGACATTGTTTTAGCCTTTCTAAGATCTCACGGGTGGAAGGTGAACATAGAAAAAAGTTCAGAAAGTTAAAACTTCTAAAAGCTTGTCGAGTTCTTCATTCTATTCCTCAGCCTTCCATAGCTCAGTGCATGGAAGTTATAGGACTAATGGTTGCAGCAATGGACGTGGTTCCTTTTTGCTCGAATTCATTTAAGACCATTGCAGCTGTGCATGCTCAAACGGTGGAATGGGGATTATGCAGATTTGTCTCCCTAAATTCAAGTAGACCAGGTAACCAGAGACTCACTCCTCTGGTGGTTGACTCAAGATCACCTGTCTCAGGGAATGAGTTTCCGCAGACCAGAGTGGGTCATTGTCACGACCGACGCCAGCCTCTTGGGCTGGGGTTCGGTCTGGGACTCTCTGAAAGCTCAGGGTCTATGGTCTCGGGAAGAGTCTCTTCTCCCGATAAACATTTTGGAACTGAGAGCGATATTCAATGCGCTCCTGGCTTGGCCTCAACTAGCGATGGCCAGGTTCATAAGATTTCAGTCGGACAACATGACGACTGTAGCGTACATCAATCATCAGGGGGGAACAAAGAGTTCCTTGGCAATGAGAGAGGTATCCAAGATCATCAAATGGGCGGAGGATCACTCCTGCCATCTATCTGCAATTCACATCCCTGAGGAAACGGTCAGGAGAGACCGAGAAACGTTGTGCTTTTGTACCCCAAATAAAGTCTGTTTGCTTTTGCAAGACTTTTGCCACGAACTATCTTTTATTCATTTATCCACTCATTTTACCTATCCATCTGATTGTATCTACAACAATAGTGGATAGTACAGGACGAGCCGGCTCTGTGAAACTGCTGCTGGATGCTGGTTTCTTTTGTCATCACCGCTCTCACATCCAAGAGGACTTTTGAGATCTACCAGTGTGAGTTAGCTGGACGACTCCATAACAGTCCAGAAGGCGGTTGTGACACTTCTCAAGTGTCTTACAGCTTGTAAGTACGGTCTTACTTGTTTTATTGGCGTGTTTTATACATCTGATTGTGCACTATGGTGGCGCCTTCTTTTTTTATCATTCACTTCTGCAGAGTTTCTGAATTGTCTGCTTTGCAGTGTACTTCACCCTATCTGGTATTCCATACAGACAAGGTAGTTTTACGTACCAAGCCTGGTTTTCCTCCGAAAGTGGTTTCCAACAGGAATATTAACCAGGAAATAGTTGTTCCTTCTCTGTGTCCGAATCCAGTTTCGAAGAAGGAACATTTGTTACACAACCTAGATGTGGTCCGTGCTTTAAAATTCTATTTAGAAGCAACAAAGGATTTCAGACAGACATCATCCTTGTTTGTCGTTTATTCTGGTAAGAGGAGAGGGCAGAAAGCTACTGCTACCTCTTTCCTTTTGGCTGAAAAGCATCATCCGATTGGCTTATGAGACTGCCGGACTGCAGCCTCCTGAACGAATTACAGCTCACTCTACTAGGGCTGTGGCTTCCACATGGGCCTTCAAGAACGAGGCTTCTGTTGATCAGATCTGTAAGGCAGCGACTTGGTCTTCACTGCACACTTTTACCAAATTTTACAAATTCGATACTTTTGCTTCTTCGGAGGCTGTTTTTGGGAGAAAGGTTTTGCAAGCCGTGGTGCCTTCCGTTTAGGTTACCTGACTTGTTCCCTCCCTTCATCCGTGTCCTAAAGCTTTGGTATTGGTTCCCACAAGTAAGGATGAAGCCGTGGACCGGACACACCAATGTAGGAGAAAACAGAATTTATGTCTTACCTGATAAATTCCTTTCTCCTACGGTGTGTCCGGTCCACGGCCCGCCCTGGCTTTTTGTCAGGTTTATTTTTTTTTATCTCTAACGCTACAGTCACCACGGCACCCTATGGTTTCTCCTTTTTCTCCTAACCGTCGGTCGAATGACTGGGGGGGCGGAGCCAGAGGAGGGGCTATATGGACAGCTTTTGCTGTGTGCCTCTTTGCCATTTCCTGTTAGGGAAGAGAATATTCCCACAAGTAAGGATGAAGCCGTGGACCGGACACACCGTAGGAGAAAGCAATTTATCAGGTAAGACATAAATTCTGTTTTTTTGAATGTGGGTGGAGGATCGGCGAGACAGTTTTGAAAAGGTATTGTGGGGAAAAAAAGCTAGTTATTTTGAGATTTGAGTAAAATGATGAATGAAAGTTACCTTTTTTTGGGATGTATTTGTCAATTATTAGTAGCGATTAGACAGTTTACTTTCACTTCAATATAAACATTCTATCTTACAATCTTTTCTAAAGACAGTACAGAAGTAATAATTTAAACTGTATGCGATTTGCTAATCTTCTACTATTCTGCCGTCAGTTGTTTTCAGTTTTACTATTCCAACCATAGTTTTTCTCCCTTTGCCGATTTTATAGCTAAAGGTTTTGTTACCGTGTTTTACTGACTGTGCTATCTTCTCTTCTGCATGATCGTTAGCCTTCTTAATTAACTGCTTAGTCGTTTTTGTTGTTGGAGTTTACATATTTGCATATCACCTGCCTGTATGTGCTTGTAATTTTTATAAGCTATCTTTTTTTGGTCTTTACATCATGTGCTACTTCTTTGGAAAAGCATATTGGTTTCTATTTACTTTTACAGAAACATCTAATACAGTGTGCGGTTGCATCTAAAATTGCATCCTTCAAACCCCCCCACTATTCTTGAGCTCTGTGATAAGAGGTGGCTCTTTTAAATAGTTGTTTAGGAAGGTTGATTTTTCATGTATTGGAGAATACCTAAAGTCTTACGGCTAGATTTAGAGTTCTGCGGCCAAAGGGGTGCGTTAGCTACGCATGCTTTTTCTCCAACATTGGTGTGTCCGGTCCACGGCGTCATCCTTACTTGTGGGATATTCTCTTCCCCAACAGGAAATGGCAAAGAGTCCCAGCAAAGCTGGTCACATGATCCCTCCTAGGCTCCGCCCACCCTAGTCATTCTCTTTGCCGTTGCACAGGCAACATCTCCACGGAGATGGTTAAGAGTTTTTTGGTGTTTAAATGTAGTTTTATTCTTCTATCAAGTGTTTGTTATTTTAAAATAGTGCTGGTATGTACTATTTACTCTGAAACAGAAAAGGATGAAGATTTCTGTTTGTAAGAGGAAGATGATTTTAGCAGACAGTAACTGAAATCAATTGCTGTTTCCACACAGGACTGTTGAGATGAAGTAACTTCAGTTGGGGGAAACAGTTAGCAGTCTTTTCTGCTTAAGGTATGACTAGCCATATTTCTAACAAGACCATGTAATGCTGGAAGGCTGTCATTTCCCCTCATGGGGACCAGTAAGCCATTTTCTTAGTTAAACATAAAAGAATAAAGGGCTTCAAAAAGGGCTTAAAAACTGGTAGACATTTTTCTGGGCTAAAACAATTGCTTTACTAGGCATATTATGCAGATTCTAACTAATTATTGGTATTATAATCTTGGGGAACGTTTAAAAAAACGGCAGGCACTGTGTTGGACACCTTTTTCAGATGGGGGCCTTTCTAGTTATAGACAGAGCCTCATTCTGGGACTGTATAGGGGTTAAATGTAAAAACGGCTCCGGTTCCGTTAATTTAAGGGTTAAAGCTCTGAAATTTGGTGTGCAATACTTTTAATGCTTTAAGACACTGTGGTGAAATTTTGGTGACTTTTGAACAATTCCTTCATACTTTTTCACATATTCAGTAATAAAGTGTTTTCAGTTTGAAATTTAAAGTGACAGTAACAGTTTTATTTTAAAACGTTTTTTGTGCTTTGTTGACAAGTTTAAGCCTGTTTAACATGTCTGTACCATCAGATAAGCTATGTTCTATATGTATGAAAGCCAATGTGTCTCCCCATTTAAATTTATGTGATAATTGTGCCATAGTGTCCAAACAAAGTAAGGACAGTAATGCAACAGATAATGATATTGCCCAAGATGATTCCTCAAATGAGGGGAGTAAACATGATACTACATCATCCCCTACTGTGTCTACACCAGTTATGCCCACACAGGAGGCCCCTAGTACATCTAGTGCGCCAATACTTATTACCATGCAACAATTAACGGCTGTAATGGATAACTCCATAGCAAATCTTTTATCCAAAATGCCTACTTATCAGAGAAAGCGCGATTGCTCTGTTTTAAACACTGAAGAGCAAGAGGACGCTGATGATAACTGTTCTGACATACCCTCACACCAATCTCAAGGGGCCATGAGGGAGGTTTTGTCTGATGGAGAAATTTCAGATTCAGGAAAAATTTCTCATCAAGCTGAACCTGATGTTGTGACATTTAAATTTAAATTAGAACATCTCCGCGCACTGCTTAAGGAGGTGTTATCTACTCTGGATGATTGTGACAATTTGGTCATTCCAGAGAAATTATGTAAGATGGACAAGTTCCTAGAGGTTCCGGTGCCCCCCGACGCTTTTCCTATACCCAAGCGGGTGGCGGACATAGTAAATAAAGAGTGGGAACGGCCCGGCATACCTTTTGTTCCCCCCCCCCCCTATATTTAAGAAATTATTTCCTATAGTCGACCCCAGAAAGGACTTATGGCAGACAGTCCCCAAAGTCGAGGGGGCGGTTTCTACTCTAAACAAATGCACAACTATTCCTATCGAAGATAGTTGTGCTTTCAAAGATCCTATGGATAAGAAATTAGAGGGTTTGCTTAAAAAGATTTTTGTACAGCAAGGTTACCTTCTACAACCAATTTCATGCATTGTTTCTGTCACTACGGCAGCGTGTTTCTGGTTCGAGGAACTAGAAAAATCGCTCAGTAAAGAATCTTCGTATGAGGAGGTTATGGACAGAGTTCAAGCACTTAAATTGGCTAACTCTTTTGTTTTAGATGCCGCTTTGCAATTAGCTAGATTAGCGGGGAAAAATTCAGGGTTTGCTGTCGTGGCGCGCAGAGCGCTTTGGCTAAAGTCTTGGTCAGCGGATGTGTCTTCCAAGACAAAATTGCTTAACATTCCTTTTAAAGGTAAAACATTATTTGGACCTGATTTGAAAGAGATTATTTCAGACATCACTGGGGGAAAGGGCCACGCCCTCCCACAGGATAGGTCTTTTAAGGCTAAAAATAAGCCTAATTTTCGTCCCTTTCGCAGAAACGGACCAGTCTCTAATTCTGTATCCTCTAAGCAAGAGGGTAATACTTCACAACCCAAACCAGCCTGGAAACCAATGCAAGGCTGGAACAAGGGTAAGCAGGCCAAGAAGCCTACCACTGCTACCAAAACAGCATGAAGGGATAGCCCCCGATCCGGGACCGGATCTAGTGGGGGGCAGACTTTCTCTCTTTGCTCAGGCTTGGGCAAGAGATGTTCAGGATCCTTGGGCGCTAGAAATAGTTTCTCAAGGTTATCTCCTGGAATTCAAGGAACTACCCCCAAGGGGAAGGTTCCACAGGTCTCAATTATCTTCAAACCAAATAAAGAGACAGGCATTCTTACATTGTGTAGAAGACCTGTTAAAGATGGGAGTGATACATCCAGTTCCAATAAGAGAACAAGGAATGGGATTTTATTCCAATCTGTTCATAGTTCCCAAAAAAGAGGGAACATTCAGACCAATTTTGGATCTAAAGATCCTAAACAAATTTCTCAGGGTACCATCGTTCAAAATGGAAACTATTCGAACGATCCTACCTACTATCCAGGAAAATCAATTTATGACTACCGTGGATTTAAAGGATGCGTACCTACATATTCCTATCCACAAGGAACATCATCAGTTCCTAAGGTTCGCTTTTCTGGACAAGCATTACCAATTTGTGGCACTTCCATTTGGATTAGCCACTGCTCCAAGGATTTTGACAAAGGTACTAGGGTCCCTTCTAGCGGTTCTAAGACCAAGGGGCATTGCAGTAGTACCTTACTTGGATGACATCCTGATTCAAGCGTCGTCCCTGTCAAAAGCAAAGGCTCATACGGACATCGTCCTAGCCTTTCTCAGATCTCACGGATGGAAGGTGAACAAAGAAAAAAGTTCTCTGTCCCCGTCAACAAGAGTTCCCTTCTTGGGAACAATAATAGATTCCTTAGAAATGAGGATTTTTCTGACAGAGGTCAGAAAATCAAAACTTCTAAGCTCTTGTCAAGTACTTCATTCTGTTCCTCGTCCTTCCATAGCGCAGTGCATGGAAGTAATAGGATTGATGGTTGCAACAATGGACATAGTTCCTTTTGCACGAATTCATCTAAGACCATTACAACTGTGCATGCTCAGACAGTGGAATGGGGATTATACAGACTTGTCTCCGACGATTCAAGTAGATCAAAAGACCAGAGATTCACTCCGTTGGTGGCTGACCCTGGACAATCTGTCACAGGGAATGAGCTTCCGCAGACCAGAGTGGGTCATTGTCACGACCGACGCCAGCCTAGTGGGCTGGGGCGCGGTCTGGGAATCCCTGAAAGCTCAGGGTCTATGGTCTCGGGAAGAGTCTCTTCTCCTGATAAACATTCTGGAACTGAGAGCGATATTCAATGCTCTCAGAGCTTGGCCTCAACTAGCAAAGGCCAAATTCATAAGGTTTCAGTCAGACAACATGACGACCGTTGCATATATCAATCATCAGGGGGGAACAAGGACTTCCCTGGCGATGAAAGAAGTGACCAAGATAATTCAATGGGCGGAGGATCACTCCTGCCACTTGTCTGCGATCCACATCCCAGGAGTAGAAAATTGGGAAGCGGATTTTCTGAGTCGTCAGACATTCCATCCGGGGGAGTGGGAACTCCATCCGGAAATCTTTGCCCAAATAACTCAATTATGGGGCATTCCAGACATCGATCTGATGGCGTCTCGTCAGAACTTCAAGGTTCCTTGCTACGGGTCCAGATCCAGGGATCCCAAGGCGACCCTAGTAGATGCACTAGTAGCACCTTGGACCTTCAACCTAGCTTATGTATTCCCACCGTTTCCTCTCATCCCCAGGCTGGTAGCCAGGATCAATCAGGAGAGGGCCTCGGTGATCTTGATAGCTCCTGCGTGGCCACGCAGGACTTGGTATGCAGACCTGGTGAATATGTCATCGGCTCCACCATGGAAGCTACCTTTGAGACAGGACCTTCTTGTTCAGGGTCCATTCGAACATCCGAATCTGGTTTCCCTCCAACTGACGGCTTGGAGATTGAACGCTTGATTTCTTCTGTTAAGTGTGATCAGTCCACGGGTCATCATTACTTCTGGGATATTACTCCTCCCCAACAGGAAGTGCAAGAGGATTCACCCAGCAGAGCTGCATATAGCTCCTCCCCTCTACGTCACTCCCAGTCATTCTCTTGCACCCAACGACTAGATAGGATGTGTGAGAGGACTATGGTGATTATACTTAGTTTTATATCTTCAATCAAAAGTTTGTTATTTTAAAATAGCACCGGAGTGTGTTATTACCTCTCTGGCAGAGTTTGAAGAAGAATCTACCAGAGTTTTGCTATGATTTTAGCCGGAGTAGTTAAGATCATATTGCTGTTCTCGGCCATCTGAGGAGTGAGGTAAACTTCAGATCAGGGGACAGCGGGCAGATGAATCTGCATAGAGGTATGTAGCAGTTTTTATTTTCTGACAATGGAATTGATGAGAAAATCCTGCCATACCGATATGTCATGTATGTATACTTTACACTTCAGTATTCTGGGGAATGGTACTTCACTAGAATTACACTGTAAGAAATACATAAAGCTGTTTAATAACTAGAGATTATGTTTAACGTTTTTGCTGGAATGTAAAATCGTTTTCATTTGCTGAGGTACTGTGTGAATAAATGTTTGGGCACTATTTTTCCACTTGGCAGTTGCTTAATCTGTTTTTCTGACAGTTTCTGTTCTCCCTCACTGCTGTGTTGTGAGGGGGAGGGGCCGTTTTTTGGCGCTTTTACTATGCATCAAATATTTCAGTCAGCAACTCATTGTATTCCCTGCATGATCCGGTTCATCTCTACAGAGCTCAGGGGTCTTCAAAACTTATTTTGAGGGAGGTAATTTCTCTCAGCAGAGCTGTGAGAATTTTAGTTTGACTGAGATAAAAAACGTTTATTCTGTAATTTGTTTCCTGCTTTCAGAATTTGTTATCTTTGCTAATGGGATTAAACCTTTGCTAAAGTTGTGTTGTTTACAAGGATTGAGGCTATAACTGTTTCAATTTATTAATTTTCAACTGTCATAGATCTTCTGTGCTTCTTAAAGGCACAGTACGTTTTAATATTATTCTAATTGAATTGTATTTCCAAGTTGCAAGTTTATTTGCTAGTGTGTTAAACATGTCTGATTCAGAGGATGATACCTGTGTCATTTGTTGCAATGCCAAAGTGGAGCCCAATAGAAATTTATGTACTAACTGTATTGATGCTACTTTAAATAAAAGTCAATCTGTACAAATTGAACAAATTTCACCAAACAACGAGGGGAGAGTTATGCCGACTAACTCGCCTCACGTGTCAGTACCTACATCTCCCGCTCAGAGGGAGGTGCGTGATATTGTAGCGCCGAGTACATCTGGGCGGCCATTACAAATCACATTACAGGATATGGCTACTGTTATGACTGAGGTTTTGGCTAAATTACCAGAACTAAGAGGTAAGCGTGATCACTCTGGGGTGAGAACAGAGTGCGCTGATATTAGGGCCATGTCAGACACTGCGTCACAGGTGGCAGAACATGAGGACGGAGAACTTCATTCTGTGGGTGACGGTTCTGATCCAAACAGACTGGATTCAGATATTTCAAATTTTAAATTTAAACTGGAAAACCTCCGTGTATTACTAGGGGAGGTGTTAGCGGCTCTGAATGATTGTAACACTGTTGCAATACCAGAGAAAATGTGTAGGTTGGATAAATATTTTGCGGTACCGATGAGTACTGAGGTTTTTCCTATACCTAAGAGACTTACTGAAATTGTTACTAAGGAGTGGGATAGACCCGGTGTGCCGTTCTCACCCCCTCCGATATTTAGAAAAATGTTTCCAATAGACGCCACCACAAGGGACTTATGGCAAACGGTCCCTAAGGTGGAGGGAGCAGTTTCTACTTTAGCTAAGCGTACCACTATCCCGGTGGAGGATAGCTGTGCTTTTTCAGATCCAATGGATAAAAAGTTAGAGGGTTACCTTAAGAAAATGTTTGTTCAACAAGGTTTTATATTGCAACCCCTTGCATGCATTGCGCCGATCACGGCTGCAGCGGCATTCTGGATTGAGTCTCTGGAAGAGAACATTGGTTCAGCTACTCTGGACGACATTACGGACAGGCTTAGAGTCCTTAAACTAGCTAATTCATTCATTTCGGAGGCCGTAGTACATCTTACTAAACTTACGGCGAAGAATTCAGGATTCGCCATTCAGGCACGCAGGGCGCTGTGGCTAAAATCCTGGTCAGCTGATGTTACTTCTAAGTCTAAATTGCTTAATATACCTTTCAAAGGGCAGACCTTATTCGGGCCCGGGTTGAAAGAGATTATCGCTGACATTACAGGAGGTAAAGGCCATGCCCTGCCTCAGGACAAAGCCAAAGCCAAGACTAGACAGTCTAATTTCGTTCCTTTCGTAATTTCAAAGCAGGAGCAGCATCAACTTCCTCTGCACCAAAACAGGAAGGAGCTGTTGCTCGCTACAGACAAGGCTGGAAACCTAACCAGTCCTGGAACAAGGGCAAGCAGACTAGGAAACCTGCTGCTGCCCCTAAAACAGCATGAATTGAGGGCCCCCGATCCGGGATCGGATCTAGTGGGGGGCAGACTTTCTCTCTTCGCCCAGGCTTGGGCAAGAGATGTTCAGGATCCCTGGGCGCTAGAGATAATATCTCAGGGATACCTTCTGGACTTCAAATACTCTCCTCCAAGAGAGAGATTTCATCTGTCAAGATTGTCAACAATCCAGACAAAGAAAGAGGCGTTTCTACGCTGCGTACAAGAGCTCTTGTTAATGGGAGTAATCCATCCAGTGCCACGATCGGAACAGGGACAGGGGTTTTACTCAAATCTGTTTGTGGTTCCCAAAAAAGAGGGAACTTTCAGACCAATCCTGGACTTAAAGATCCTAAACAAATTCCTAAGAGTTCCATCGTTCAAGATGGAGACTATTCGGACAATTTTACCTATGATCCAAGAGGGTCAATACATGACCACTGTAGATTTAAAAGATGCTTACCTTCACATACCGATTCACAAAGATCATTATCGGTACCTAAGGTTTGCCTTCCTAGACAGGCATTACCAGTTTGTGGCTCTTCCATTCGGATTGGCTACAGCTCCAAGAATCTTCACAAAGGTTCTGGGTGCTCTTCTGGCGGTACTAAGACCGCGGGGAATCTCGGTAGCTCCATACCTAGACGACATTCTGATACAAGCTTCAAGCTTTCAAACTGCCAAGTCTCATACAGAGTTAGTGCTGGCATTTCTAAGGTCACATGGATGGAAGGTGAACGAAAAGAAAAGTTCACTCGTTCCACTCACAAGAGTTCCCTTCCTGGGGACTCTTATAGATTCTGTAGAAATGAAGATTTACCTGACAGAGGACAGGCTAACAAGACTTCAAAGTGCTTGCCGCACCCTTCATTCCATTCAACACCCGTCAGTGGCTCAATGCATGGAGGTAATCGGCTTAATGGTAGCGGCAATGGACATAGTACCCTTTGCACGCTTACACCTCAGACCCCTGCAACTGTGCATGCTAAGTCAGTGGAATGGGGATTACTCAGACTTATCCCCTTCTCTGAATCTGGATCAAGAGACCAGAAATTCTCTTCTATGGTGGCTTTCTCGGCCACACTGTCCAGGGGGATGCCATTCAGCAGACCAGACTGGACAATTGTAACAACAGACGCCAGCCTTCTAGGTTGGGGTGCCGTCTGGAATTCTCTGAAGGCTCAGGGACAATGGAGTCAGGAGGAGAGTCTCCTGCCAATAAACATTCTGGAATTGAGAGCAGTTCTCAATGCCCTCCTGGCTTGGCCCCAGTTGACAACTCGGGGGTTCATCAGGTTTCAGTCGGACAACATCACGACTGTAGCTTACATCAACCATCAGGGAGGGACAAGAAGCTCCCTAGCTATGATGGAAGTATCAAAGATAATTTGCTGGGCAGAGTCTCACTCTTGCCACCTGTCAGCAATCCACATCCCGGGAGTGGAGAACTGGGAGGCGGATTTCTTAAGTCGTCAGACTTTTCATCCGGGGGAGTGGGAACTTCACCCGGAGATCTTTGCCCAAATACTTCGACGTTGGGGCAAACCAGAGATAGATCTCATGGCGTCTCGACAGAACGCCAAGCTTCCTCGTTACGGGTCCAGATCCAGGGATCCAGGAGCAGTCCTGATAGATGCTCTGACAGCACCTTGGGACTTCAGGATGGCTTACGTGTTTCCACCCTTCCCGTTGCTTCCTCGATTGATTGCCAGAATCAAACAAGAGAGAGCATCAGTGATTCTAATAGCACCTGCGTGGCCACGCAGGACTTGGTATGCAGACCTGGTGGACATGTCATCCTGTCCACCTTGGCCTCTACCTCTGAAACAGGACCTTCTGATACAGGGTCCCTTCAAACATCAAAATCTAACTTCTCTGAAGCTGACTGCTTGGAAATTGAACGCTTGATTTTATCAAGACGTGGATTTTCTGAGTCAGTTATTGATACCTTAATACAGGCTAGGAAACCTGTTACCAGAAAGATTTACCATAAGATATGGCGTAAATACCTATATTGGTGTGAATCCAAAGGTTACTCTTGGAGTAAGGTTAGGATTCCTAGGATATTGTCTTTTCTACAAGAAGGTTTAGAAAAGGGTTTATCTGCTAGTTCATTAAAGGGACAGATCTCAGCTCTGTCCATTCTGTTACACAAACGTCTGTCAGAAGTTCCTGACGTCCAGGCTTTTTGTCAGGCTTTGGCCAGAATTAAGCCTGTGTTTAAAACTGTTGCTCCACCATGGAGTTTAAACCTTGTTCTTAATGTTTTACAGGGCGTTCCGTTTGAACCCCTTCATTCCATTGATATAAAGTTGTTATCTTGGAAAGTTCTATTTTTAATGGCTATTTCCTCGGCTCGAAGAGTCTCTGAATTATCAGCCTTACATTGTGATTCTCCTTATTTGATTTTTCATTCGGATAAGGTAGTCCTGCGTACTAAACCTGGGTTCTTACCTAAGGTAGTCACTAACAGGAATATCAATCAAGAGATTGTTGTTCCTTCTTTATTCCCAAATCCTTCTTCAAAGAAGGAACGTCTACTGCACAACCTGAATGTAGTCCGTGCTCTAAAATTTTACTTACAGGCAACTAAGGAATTTCGACAAACGTCTTCTCTGTTTGTCATTTACTCTGGGCAGAGGAGAGGTCAAAAAGCTTCCGCTACCTCTCTCTTTCTTTTTGGCTTCGTAGCATAATTCGTTTAGCTTATGAGACTGCTGGACAGCAGCCTCCTGAAAGAATTACAGCTCATTCTACTAGAGCTGTGGCTTCCACTTGGGCCTTCAAGAATGAGGCCTCTGTTGAACAGATTTGCAAGGCTGCAACTTGGTCTTCGCTTCATACTTTTTCCAAATTTTACAAATTTGACACTTTTGCTTCATCGGAGGCTATTTTTGGGAGAAAGGTTCTTCAGGCAGTGGTTCCTTCTGTATAAAGAGCCTGCCTATCCCTCCCGTCATCCGTGTACTTTTGCTTTGGTATTGGTATCCCAGAAGTAATGATGACCCGTGGACTGATCACACTTAACAGAAGAAAACATAATTTATGCTTACCTGATAAATTCCTTTCTTCTGTAGTGTGATCGGTCCACGACCCGCCCTGTTTTTAAGGCAGGTAAATATTTTTTAATTTATACTCCAGTCACCACTTCACCCTTGGCTTTTCCTTTCTCGTTGGTCCTTGGTCGAATGACTGGGAGTGACGTAGAGGGGAGGAGCTATATGCAGCTCTGCTGGGTGAATCCTCTTGCACTTCCTGTTGGGGAGGAGTAATATCCCAGAAGTAATGATGACCCGTGGACTGATCACACTACAGAAGAAAGGAATTTATCAGGTAAGCATAAATTATGTTTTTATCAAAGCGTGGGTTTTCAGATTCTGTAATAGATACTCTTATTCAGGCTAGAAAGCCTGTAACTAGAAAAATTTACCATAAAATATGGAAAAAATATATCTGTTGGTGTGAATCTAAAGGATTCCCATGGAACAAGATAAAAATTCCTAAGATTCTATCCTTTCTACAAGAAGGTTTGGAGAAAGGATTATCTGCAAGTTCTCTGAAGGGACAGATCTCTGCTTTATCTGTTTTACTTCACAAAAGACTGGCAGCTGTGCCAGATGTTCAAGTATTTGTTCAGGCTCTGGTTAGGATCAAGCCTGTTTACAGACCTTTGACTCCTCCCTGGAGTCTAAATCTAGTTCTTTCAGTTCTTCAAGGGGTTCCGTTTGAACCCTTACATTCCGTAGATATTAAGTTATTAACTTGGAAAGTTTTGTTTTTGGTTGCAATTTCTTCTGCTAGAAGAGTTTCAGAGTTATCTGCTCTGCAGTGTTCTCCGCCAGGAGATAGTTGTACCTTCTTTGTGTCCGAATCCAGTTTCAAAGAAGGAACGTTTGTTACACAATTTGGACGTAGTCCGTGCTCTAAAATTCTATTTAAAGGCTACTAAAGATTTCAGACAAACATCTTCCTTGTTTGTTGTTTATTCTGGTAAAAGGAGAGGTCAAAAAGCGACTTCTACCTCTCTTTCCTTTTGGTTTAAAAGCATTATCCGATTGGCTTATGAGACTGCCGGATGGCAGCCTCCTGAAAGAATCACAGCTCACTCCACTAGGGCTGTGGCTTCCACATGGGCCTTCAAGAACGAGGCTTCTGTTGACCAGATATGTAAGGCAGCGACTTGGTCTTCACTGCACACTTTTGCCAAATTTTACAAATTTGATACTTTTGCTTCTTCGGAGGCTATTTTGGGGAGAAAGGTTTTGCAAGCCGTGGTGCCTTCCATTTAGGTGACCTGATTTGCTCCCTCCCTTCATCCGTGTCCTAAAGCTTTGGTATTGGTTCCCACAAGTAAGGATGACGCCGTGGACCGGACACACCTATGTTGGAGAAAACAGAATTTATGCTTACCTGATAAATTACTTTCTCCAACGGTGTGTCCGGTCCACGGCCCGCCCTGGTTTTTTAATCAGGTCTGATGAATTATTTTCTCTAACTACAGTCACCACGGTATCATATGGTTTCTCCTATATATATTTCCTCCTGTCCGTCGGTCGAATGACTGGGGTGGGCGGAGCCTAGGAGGGATCATGTGACCAGCTTTGCTGGGACTCTTTGCCATTTCCTGTTGGGGAAGAGAATATCCCACAAGTAAGGATGACGCCGTGGACCGGACACACCGTTGGAGAAAGTAATTTATCAGGTAAGCATAAATTCTGTTTTTCCCCCCGCACCTTTTAAATACCGCTGGTATTTAGAGTTCTCTGAAGGGCTGCGTTAGGCTCCAAAAAGGGAGCGTACATGCATATTTACCGCCATTGCAACTCTCAATACCAGCGGTGCTTACGGACGCGGCCAGCTTAAAAAACGTGCTCGTGCACGATTCCCCCATAGGAAACAATGGGGCCGTTTGAGCTGGAAAAAAACCTAACACCTGCAAAAAAGCAGCGTTTAGCTCCTAACGCAGCCCCATTTTTTCCTATGGGGAAACACTTCCTAAGTCTGCACCTAACACCCTAACATGTACCCCGAGTCTAAACACCCCTAACCTTACACTTATTAACCCCCTATTCTGCCGAACCCGCTATCGCTGACCCCTGCATATTATTATTAACCCCTAATCTGCTGCTCTGTACACCGCCGCAACCTACGTTATCCCTATGAACCCCTAATCTGCTGCCCCTAACACTGCCGACCCCTATATTACATTTATTACCCCCTAATCTGCCCCCCCCCCCAACGTCGCCGCTACCTACACTTATTAACCCCTAATCTGCCGACCGGACCTCACCGCTACTCTAATAAATGTATTAACCCCTAAATCTAAGTCTAACCCTAACACCCCCCTAAGTTAAATATAATTTTTATCTAACGAAATAAAATAAATCTTATTAAATAAATTATTCCTATTTAAAGCTAAATACTTACCTGTAAAATAAACCCCAATATAGCTACAATATAACGAATAATTATATTGTAGCTATTTTAGGATTAATATTTATTTTACAGGCAACTTTGTATTTATTTTAACCAGGTACAATAGCTATTAAATAGTTAATAACTATTTAATAGCTACCTAGTTAAAATAATTACAAAAGTACCTGTAAAAGAAATCCTAACCTAAGTTACAAATACACCTAACACTACACTATCAATAAATAAATTAAATACAAATACCTACAAATAAATACACTAACTAAAGTACGAAAAATAAAAAAAGAACTAAGTTACAAAAATAAAAAAATAATTTACAAACATTATAAAAATATTACAACAATTTTAAGCTAATTACACCTACTCTAAGCCCCCTAATAAAATAACAAAGCCCCCCAAAATAAAAAAATGCCCTACCCTATTCTAAAATAAAAATTGAAAAGCTTTTACCTTACCAACCCTTAAAAGGGCCTTTTGCGGGGCATGCCCCAAAGAATTCTGCTCTTTTGCCTGTAAAAAAAACATACACTACCCCCCCAACATTACAACCCACCACCCACATACCCCTAATCTAACCCAAACCCCCCTTAAATAAACCTAACACTAAGCCCCTGAAGATCTTCCTACCTTGTCTTCACCACGCCGGGTATCACCGATCCGTCCAGAAGAGGGTCTGAAGTCTTCCTCCTATCCGGGTCTGAAGAGGTCCATCATCCGGCTGAAGTCTTCATCCAAGCGGGGGCTGAAGAGGTCCATCATCCGGCTGAAGTCTTCATCCAAGCGGGGGCTGAAGAGGTCCATCATCCGGCTGAAGTCTTCTATCAAGCGGGGGCTGAAGAGGTCCATCATCCGGCTGAAGTCTTCTATCAAGCGGCATCTTAAATCTTCTGTTCCGATCAGCCAATAGAATGCGAGCTCAATCTGATTGGATCAGCCAATCGGATTGAACTTGAATCTGATTGGCTGATTCCATCAGCCAATCAGAATTTTCCTACCTTAATTCCGATTGACTGATAGAATCCTATCAGCCAATCGGAATTCAAGGGACGCCATCTTGGATGACGTCCCTTAAAGGAACCTTTATTCGTCGGGAGTTCGTCGTGGAGGAAGGATGTTCCGCGTCGGCGGGATGAAGATGGAGCCGGAAGAAAGAAGATTGAAGATGCCGCTTGATAGAAGACTTCAGCCGGATGATGGACCTCTTCAGCCCCCGCTTGGCTGAAGACTTCAGCCGGATGATGGACCTCTTCAGCCCCGGATAGGAGGAAGACTTCGGACCCTCTTCTGGACGGATCGGTGATACCCGGCGTGGTGAAGACAAGGTAGGAAGATCTTCAGGGGCTTAGTGTTAGGTTTATTTAAGGGGGTTTGGGTTAGATTAGGGGTATGTGGGTGGTGGGTTGTAATGTTGGGGGGGGGTAGTGTATGTTTTTTTTACAGGCAAAAGAGCAGAATTCTTTGGGGCATGCCCCGCAAAAGGCCCTTTTAAGGGCTGGTAAGGTAAAAGAGCTTTTCAATTTTTATTTTAGAATAGAGTAGGGCATTTTTTTATTTTGGGGGGCTTTGTTATTTTATTAGGGGGCTTAGAGTAGGTGTAATTAGCTTAAAATTGTTGTAATATTTTTATAATGTTTGTAAATTTATTTTTTGTACTTTAGTTAGTGTATTTATTTGTAGGTATTTGTATTTAATTTATTTATTGATAGTGTAGTGTTAGGTTTAATTGTTACTTAGGTTAGGATTTATTTTACAGGTACTTTTGTAATTATTTTAACTAGGTAGCTATTAAATAGTTATTAACTATTTAATAGCTATTATACCTGGTTAAAATAAATACAAAGTTGCCTGTAAAATAAATATTAATCCTAAAATAGCTACAATATAATTATTCGTTATATTGTAGCTATATTAGGTTTTATTTTACAGGTAAGTATTTAGCTTTAAATAGGATTAATTTATTTAATAAGATTTATTTTATTTCGTTAGATAAAAATTATATTAAACTTAGGGGTGTTAGTGTTAGGGTTAGACTTAGCTTTAGGGGTTAATACATTTATTAGAGTAGCGGTGAGGTCCGGTCGGCAGATTAGGGGTTAATAATTGTACGTAAGGTAGCGGCGACGTTGGGGGGCAGATTAGGGGGTAATAAATATTATGTAGGTGTCGGCGGTGTTAGGGGCAGCAGATTAGGGGTACATAGGGATAATGTAGGTTGCGGCGGTGTGCGGTCGGCAGATTAGGGGATAAAAAAATTCAATAGTGGCAGCGATGTGGGGGGCCTCGGTTTAGGGGTACATAGGTAATTTATGGGTGTTAGTGTACTTTAGAGCACAGTAGTTAAGAGCTTTATGAACCGGCGTTAGCCCAGAAAGCTCTTAACTCCTGGCTTTTCTCTGCGGCTGGAGTCTTGTCGTTAGATTTCTAATGCTCACTTCAGCCAAGACTCTAAATACCGGCGTTGGGAAGATCCCATTGAAAAGATAGGATACGCAAATGGCGTAGGGGGATCTGCGGTATGGAAAAGTCGCGGCTGGAAAGTGAGCGTTGGACCCTTTCCTGACTGACTCTAAATACCAGCGGGCGGCCAAAACCAGCGTTAGGACCCCCTAACGCTGGTTTTAACGGCTAACGCAGCACTCTAAATCTAGGCGTAAAACTTTTGTTTTAGTCTGGGAGGACATTGCCTGCACATGAATACTAAAAGGAACAGATTAATAATCACTGGACCCTAAGTTGCCACCTACAGACCCATCTGATACTGTATCACTGTTTGCAAGTACTAAAATTTTTAATATAGCTTCCTTTCGAGTTGTTCCTTAACCAATTTCTCAAGTGATTCCCTTTGCAAGGAGTTAACAATATATCTGCTGATCAAGATGATCAATCTTCCAGTCTATATGGCAAATTAAAGTCCCCCCATTACTATAACCTTACCCTTAATGGTCATTTTGGTTGTTCTACTAACAGATTGTCCATTCTTTCATCCTGTAATGGAGGCCTATATACAACCCCTATTCTAAACACATTTTTCTCTTGTAAAGGTGTATCCAGTCCACGGGTTCATCCATTACTTGTGGGATATTCTCCTTCCCAACAGGAAGCTGCAAGAGGACACCCACAGCAGAGTTGTCTATATAGCTCCTCCCCTAACTGCCACCCCCAGTCATTCTCTTGCAGCTCTTGACAAGAAAGGAAGTATCAAGAGAGATGTGGTGAATTAGTGTAGTTTTTTACCTTCAATCAAAAGTTTGTTATTTTTAAACTATACCGGCGTTGTACTGTTTTTACTCTCAGGCAGAAATTGAAAGAATTCTGCCTGGAGGTTTTATGATCTTAGCGGTTTGTAACTAAGCTCCTTTGCTGTTCTCACACATAACTGAGGAGTATGGAAAGAAAACTTCAGTTGGGGGGACGGTCTGCAGATTGCCTGCTTTGAGGTATGTTCAGTATATTTTTTTCTAGAGAGATGATAAAGGTCTAAAAAATGCTGACAGTGCCTGGTATATTTGAGGTAAGCCTGATACAGTGATTTAACAGCAACTGGGATCATGCTTGCAAAAAAGGGTAATATTCATGTTAATACTCATATTACTTTGTGTAAAAACGTTTGCATGTTTTAGAAGTAAAAACGTTTTTTTCTCTGAGGTTGATAAATCTTTATTTTGGGGCCTAGTTTTCCACATGGCTTATTAGATTACTCCTAAAAAAGGCCCCCTGACTTGCAGTGCATGGTGGGAGGGGCCTATTTTCGTGCACTTTATGCGCAGTTAATCTTCTGACTGAGACATACAGCTTCCCTAAAGGAGTCCTCTGGCATCTAGGACCACTATAGAGGGTGTTTTTCCTGCAAAAAAATCGTGTTTAAGTGCAGGTAGGGCCACAGCAGAGCTGTGGCAGTGTGACTGTTTTTTTAACGTTTTTTCCGTTTTTCTAATCCGTTTTTGGGCCTAAGGGGTTAATCATCCATTTGCAAGTGGGTGCAATGCCGCTTTAGTCTCTTATACACACTGTAAAAATTTCGTAGAGTTTACTACTTTTTATCACTGTTTTGCAGTTTATGAGGTAGTTTTTTTTTCTCTTAAAGGTAAGGTAAAGTTTATATTTATTGACCTCATTTATTTAAAATAAATATCAATAATAAGGTAGTCGTTAACTTTTTTTTCGCTTTACATTCTTTATTTTACCTGTAATCCAATCTTTGTATATGCAGCCGTTATATTCAATCCTCCTCCCCCATGCCACTTCCGTCTTTATCGCTGTTATTACAGGAAGCGTTCTCACCCCTTTGTCTTAGTCAGGTCAATGCGCGTTCACAGAGGCACTATCTTATGCGCATGCGCAAATTCACCCCTGGTTAGAAAGAAGCAAACTAAGAGATCGCTACACCGCTAGCACTGCGCATGCGCTACTCGCGAACGAGCACAGTTTGAAGAGGCTTGAGTCTAGTCCAGCGCATGCGCTCAATAGACGAGTGACGTCTGGATTGATGGGCTAAACCCCTGAAGGGGAAAATGCCAATTGGAGGGTTATATTGAAAGCGGATGTCAATCAAATAAAGGAAAATGTCGGGCAGACGAAATATTGTACACAGGACATAAAAAACAGGTACAGAAAGGTAGATTTATGCGTGATATTTGTGAATTGATGAATGAAACTTATGTTTATTTTTTATTATCGTACAAATAGCGTTAAGTACTGGTGTCAACTTTACCTTACCTTTAAAGGCACAGTACAGTTTTTATTTAATTGCTTTTTCACATTTATTAAAGTGTTTTCCAAGCTTGCTGGTCTCATTACTAGTCTGTTAAACATGTCTGACATAGAGGAAACTCCTTGTTCATTATGTTTAGAAGCCATGAACCCCCTTTTAGAATGTGTGCCAAATGCACTGACCTTTCTATAAGTTATAAAGACCATATTATGGGTTTTAAGGATTTATCACCAGAGAGGTTTCTCAGACTGACAAAGGGGAGGTTAAACCACCTAGCTCTCCCAATGTGTCAGAACCTATATCTTCTGCGCAAGTGACGCCAAGTACATCTGGCGCGTTCAATGCGTTTACCTTACAAGACATGGCGGCAGTTATGAATCATACCCTCACAGAGGTATTGTCCAAACTGCCAGGGTTACAAGGAAAGCGAGACAGCTCTGGAGCTAGAACAAATACAGAGCTTTCTGACGCTTTAGTAGCTATGTCTGATATACCCTCACAATGTACAGAAGCCGAAGCAGGAGAGCTTCTATCTGTGGGTGACATTTCTGATTCAGGGAAGGCATTACTCCAGTCTGACTCTGAAATGACAGCATTTAAATTTAAGCTTGAACACCTCCGCTTGTTGCTCAAGGAGGTTTTAGCAACTCTGGATGACTGTGACACCATTGTAGTCCCAGAGAAATTGTGTAAAATGGACAAATACTTTGCAGTGCCTGTTTACACTGATGTTTTTCCAATACCTAAGAGGTTTTCAGAAATTATTACTAAGGAATGGGATAGACCAGGTGTTCCGTTCTCTCCCCCTCCTGCTTTTAAGAAAATGTTTCCTATAGATGCCGCTACACGGGACTTGTGGCAGACGGTCCCTAAGGTGGAGGGAGCAGTCTCTACCCTAGCTAAGCGTACAACTTTTCCTGTCGAGGACAGTTGTGCTTTCCTAGATCCTATGGATAAGAAATTAGAGGGTTTCCTTAAGAAAATCTTTATACAACAAGGTTTTATTCTCCAGCCTCTTGCATGCATTGCCCCAGTCACTGCTGCAGCGGCTTTCTGGTTCGAGTCTCCGGAGGAGGCTTTACCGGTAGGGACCCCGTTGGATGATATCCTTGACAGGCTTAAAGCTCTTAAGTTAGCCAATTCATTTATTTCTGACGCCGTTTTTCATTTAACCAAGCTAACGGCTAAAAATTCAGGTTTTGCAATTCAGGCACGTAGGGCGCTATGGCTTAAATTCTGGTCAGCTGATGTCACTTCAAAGGCTAAACTTCTCAAGATCCCCTTCAAAGGGCAGACCCTATTTGGGCCTGGACTGAAGGAGATCATTTCTGATATTACTGGAGGAAAACGCCACGCCCTTCATCAGGATAGGTCCAACAAGTTAAGGACCAAACAGACTAATTTTCGTTCCTTTCGAAACTTCAAGAGTGGCGCAGCTTCATCTTCCTCTTCTACAAAACAAGAGGGAAATTTTGCCCAGTCCAAGCCAGTCTGGAGACCTAACCAGGCTTGGAACAAGGGGAAACAGGCCAAAAAGCCTGCTGCTGCCTCTGACAGCATGAAGGAGTAGCCCCCGATCCGGGACCGGATCTAGTGGGGGGCAGACTTTCTCTCTTCGCCCAGGCTTGGGCAAGAGACGTCCAGGATCCCTGGGCTCTGGAGATTGTTTCCCAGGGATATCTTCTGGATTTCAAAGCTTCATCTCCAAAGGGGAGATTTAATCTCTCACAATTATCTGCAAACCAGATAAAGAGAGAGGCATTCTTACATTGCGTTCAAGACCTACTAGTTATGGGAGTGATCCACCCAGTTCCAAAGGAGGAACAGGGGCAGGGCTTCTATTCAAATCTGTTTATAGTTCCCAAGAAAGAGGGAACTTTCAGACCAATCTTGGATCTCAAGATCCTAAACAAATTTCTCAGGGTCCCATCCTTCAAGATGGAGACTATTCGAACCATCCTACCTATAATCCAGGAGGGTCAATATATGACTACCGTGGATTTAAAGGATGCTTATCTACATATTCCGATACACAGGGATCATCATCAGTTTCTCAGGTTCGCCTTCCTAGACGGGCATTACCAGTTTGTGGCTCTTCCCTTCGGGTTAGCCACGGCACCAAGAATCTTTACGAAGGTTCTAGGGTCCCTTCTGGCGGTTCTAAGACCGCAGGGTATAGCAGTAGCCCCTTACCTAGACGACATCCTGATACAGGCGTCAACTTTGCATATCGCCAGGTCCCATACGGACATTGTTCTGGCATTCCTAAGGTCTCACGGGTGGAAAGTGAACGAAGGAAAGAGTTCTCTCTCACAAGAGTTTCCTTCCTAAGAACTCTGATAGATTTAGTAGAAATGAAGATTTATCTGACAGAGGTCAGGTTGTCAAAACTTCTAACTTCCTGCCGTGCTCTTTATTCCATTTTTTCGTCCGTCAGTGGCTCAGTGTATGGAGGTAATCGGATTAATGGTAGCGGCAAAGGACATAGTTCCGTTTGCCCGCCTACATCTCAGACCACTTCAACTTTGCATGCTCAATCAGTGTAATGGGGATTACACAGATTTGTCCCCTCTACTAAATCTGCATCAAGAGACCAGGGATTCTCTTCTCTGGTGGCTATCTCGGGTCCATCTGTCCAAGGGAATGAGTTTCCGCAGGCCAGAATGGACTATAGTAACGACAGATGCAAGCCTTCTGGGCTGGGGTGCAGTCTGGAACTCCCTGAAGGCTCAGGGTTCGTGGACTCAGGAGGAGGCCCTCCTTCCGATAAACATTCTGGAACTAAGAGCGATATTCAATGCTCTTCAGGCTTGGCCTCAGCTAGCTGCGGTCAGGTTCATCAGATTTCAGTCGGACAATATTGCGACTGTAGCCTATATCAACCATCAGGGGGAGCAAGGAGCCCCCTGGCAATGTTGGAGGTTTCAAAGATAATTCTATGGGCAGAGGTTCACTCTTGCTATCTCTCAGCTATCCATATCCCAGGAGTAGAGAACTGGGAGGCGGATTTTCTAAGTCGGCAAACTTTTCATCCAGGGGAGTGGGAGCTCCATCCGGAGGTATTTGCCCAGTTGATCCAACTTTGGGGCAAACCAGAACTGGATCTCATGGCGTCTCGTCAGAATGCCAAGCTTCCTCTTTACGGGTCCAGGTCCAGGGATCCCAAGGCAGCGCTGATAGATGCTCTAGCAGCGCCCTGGTCCTTCAGCCTGGCTTATGTGTTTCCACTGTTTCCTCTGCTCCCTCGTCTGATTGCCAAGATCAAGCAGGAGAGAGCTTCGGTGATCCTGATAGCCCCTGCGTGGCCACGCAGGACTTGGTATGCAGATCTGGTGGACATGTCATCCTTTCCACCATGGACTCTGCCGCTAAGGCAGGACCTTCTACTTCAAGGTTCCTTCAAACATCCAAATCTAATTTCTCTATGTCTTACTGCTTGGAGATTGAACGCTTGAGTCTATCAAAGCGTGGTTTTTCCGAATCAGTCATTGATACCTTAATTCAGGCTCGAAAGCCTGTCACCAGGAAAATCTATCATAAGATATGGTGTAAATATCTTCACTGGTGTGAATCCAAGGGTTACTCATGGAGTAAGGTCAGGATTTATAGGATATTATCTTTTCTCCAAGAAGGATTGGAGAAGGGATTGTCAGCTAGCTCCTTAAAGGGACAGATTTCTGCTCTGTCTATTCTTTTGCACAAACGTCTGGCTGAGGTTCCAGACGTTCAGGCGTTTTGTCAGGCTTTAGTTAGAATCAAGCCCGTGTTTAAACCTGTTGCTCCGCCATGGAGTTTTTAAATTTAGTTCTTAAAGTTCTTCAAGGGGTTCCGTTTGAACCTTTGCATTCCATAGATATTAAGCCTTTATCTTTGAAAGTTCTGTTTTTAGTAGCTATCTCCTCGGCTCGAAGAGTTTCGGAGTTATCTGCTTTACAATGTGATTCCCCTTATCTGATTTTCCATGCAGATAAGGTAGTGTTACGTACCAAACCTGGGTTTCTTCCTAAGGTGGTATCTAATAAGAATATCAATCAGGAGATTGTTGTTCCTTCTCTATCCTAATCCTTCTTCAAAGAAGGAACATCTATTACACAATCTTTTTTTTTTTTTTTTTTTTTTAAATTTTTTATTGAGATTTCAAATACAAACAGCAGCAAAAACAAACTTTTGTCCATTTACATTAACAGAAGTTACACATAGTATATGTAAGTTGACATGGTATGTAATAAGCTTTACAAGGCGTTTGTGAAACTGAGACGTAGGGATCTGTAAGAACTCTTTTGCAGAAACGTTTACATATGTAGAATTATAAATGACACCTTTGTTGAACAGCCAAATAAGCGAATGGTCTAGATTTAGTGAAATCTCTTTTCTTTTATAACTTTAACACATAAGTTCAACCATCCCTAAAGCTAAGGAACAAGTACAGGATATGATATATAGTGTGGGATGTAATGGGTTCTGTGCTATAAAGTAGGATGAGATATGAACTCCCCTAGTAATGTCTGTGATCCATAGGGCAGCCTTCTAACTATCGAATGGGGGCACTTCCAGGTTTTGTTCTGCTATCTGTGGTCATAAGGGAGGCCCCTGACAAGTACTTTTAGTAATGGGGGCTTAGATGGTAAGCGTTGGTGATCAGACCAGCTGATCCGGGTAGAAAGGAAGGAACCCAGGCTATGGCATTGTGTAAAAGAGAATGAGAACTAGGGGAGTGGTAAAGGTGCGGTATAAGCGAGAGAAACCGCATAGTTAGTTCTCCTATTGCTAGGGGACTCATTACGTGGGGGGGGGAGGAGAAAGAGGGTATAGATTGGTCGTGGGGAGTTGCAAGTATAAGAAAGAGCACAAACCAGTCCTGCCGCTAAGGTAGCTTAAGCCCGGCTTGAGATTGAATTTATCAGTGTAACATATGCTTAGAGGGGAAGAAATATGCTGTGCTTCATCTGTCTACATATAGATAAAATTATAATAGGTAGATTCTCGAGAGATACTATAGGGCTGGAGTTTCCATAAACCAGGGTAGTGTTACCTCAGTGTGAAAAAACTATGATGTTTATCTCTACAACATTCAGTACTTATTTTCTATTCTCTATATGGGTTTATTAGACCTGCTAGCAGGGTACGGGCCCTATACCCCACAGCAGGAGCCTATTCTAAACAATACGAGAGCTCTAGTTTGAAGGGCAGCACTCATGACATTTAGGCAAACAACGGTTCACTAAGCAAACTATAACTCCTAAAATTGTGATTATAACAATAGGTTAATAGTTAAGAGTCTTGAGTGCACATGGATAAATAAAGTACAGGAGAATCTAATATAATTCTAAGTCTATACACTCTACGATATAGGTAACTGAATAACTAAGGCAGAAATTCTGCATGAAGGTAATACTCCAGAGCCTCTACATAAGACCTTAATAGTGCAGTAGATAAAGGGTGGTGTTAATATTAACATGATAGAGCTGTGTGCAGATTAGGTTCACGAGAACTAACTAAATGGGAGGTGTAAGAGTATATTCAGCATGAGGAGTAGAGCAGTCACAAAAGTTAGCAGCCAAACTCTTTGCCATTGTCATGTTTGGGAGAAAATTAACCATTTAAAAAACAATATGGAACATTAGAGTCCTATGTACTTATAGCGGCAGCACCACAAGTCTAAATCATAATCATAACAAAGTCTCTTAGGTGGAATAGCGCCTTAGTAAGATAGATTCCAGCCATGTCTGTCCCATCACATAGTATATTTCCAGGAACTTGTGGTTATAATAGATAAACACAACGTTAAGTTTAACTATCACAAAGCATGCTAAACAGTTGGTTAGGCAAGGTATTTATATGAATAATGGTACTTCCCAAGTTAACTAAGAATAAAACATAGATCGTACTCTACTCATAGATAAACTGCTTATACAGAAATAGAGGAGGAAGCCCAAGCAGCCTGACAGCTAAGCAAGACAATAGAAATACATGACAATTGGTTAATAATGTTATGACAGTTCAATGACTATTTGGCCAGAAAATTGTTTAACAGTGTCTCTCCTAGGTCGACAAGCCAGCACAACATCTAGTGTAGGGAGGCTAAGCCACCGGGAGGTGACAGGGATAATATCTCTATCCTACCCCAGCTTTCAAGCTGTTGCAAGCATCGATTATCCGGGGCTTGAGTTCCCATGAGCGTGGTAAAGTCCCAGGCAAGTGATCACCCTTTGATTGTATTATAACTTTAGGATCCGACTTCTCAATTCCCGTTAGAATCCCCAGGGCCATGTCTAACTTTTGTCGGGCAGGCAGTTGATGCAGCAACTCTAGGGGGAGTTCAAGCATTGCGAGTTCCGCTGTTTCAGCAATTTGGCTCTCATGATTGTATGGTTCCTCCGCAACCAAACTGTCAGCCGCAGCTCCCATATCATTGGGCCCCCAGTCGGCTATGGACTCGCGGGATAAAGTGGTCTCGAGGTAGCTATCCCCAACCGGTAATGAGCTGGTAAGCCCCTGTAAGTGGGGTTCTAGGAGTGAAGGTGATGAGGTGCTGCAGGGGGACAGTGCTGTGCCTCCAGGGGTAAGCGCATCGGAAGTAGCGCTGGCAAAGTCCTTGTCTGAGGGGCTGAAATTAAGGGCGCCACAAATAGGGTCAACTAAAACTGCGTAGGTCTCCCGGTACTGCCGTAATAGTAAGCCAATTTCCTGCAGGAGGACATGGGGATCCATGTTAGATGCCAGTTATTAGATGGGGCCTGTCGTTAGACAAGACTGCCAGTCAGAAGGTAAAGTTCCGGTATCTGTGCCCCAGCTCCTCGTGGCAATGGAGGAGAACACAATAAGAGCCGTAGTTTCAGCAAGTTCTTGAATTTTTTATATTGGCTTTCTATAGGTATAGTTTAGCCAGGGTGATAGGTGTTTCTGGAGAAATTTTTTTTGTTAAATTATGTGAAAAAAATCCAAAATTGAGCATTGAATGCAGGAGCTCTTGCTATGTCCGTCCTATCACCCCGGCAGTTGGCTCCTCCCCCCTATTACACAATCTTGATGTGGTTCGTGCTTTAAAGTTTTATTTACAAGCTACGAAGGATTTTCGTCAAACATCTGCTTTGTTTGTTGTCTACTCTGGACAGAGGAGAGGCCAAAAGGCTTTGGCAACTTCTCTTTCTTTTTTGCTAAGAAGTATAATACGCTTAGCTTTTGAGACTGCTGGCCAGCAGCCTCCTGAAAGAATTACAGCTCATTCTACTAGAGCAGTAGCTTCCTCATGGGCTTTTAAACATGAGGCCTCTGTTGAACAGATTTGTAAGGCGGCAACTTGGTCTTCGCTTCATACCTTTTCGAAATTCTATAAATTTGATACTTTTGATTCTTCGGAGGCTATTTTTGGGAGAAAGGTCTTGCAGGCAGTGGTGCCTTCCGTTTAAGTTCCTGCCTTGTCCCTCCCTTCATCCGTGTCCTAAAGCTTTGGTATTGGTATCCCACAAGTAATGGATGAACCTGTGGACTAGATACACCTTTACAAGAGAAAACAAAATGTATGCTTACCTGATAAATTTATTTCTCTTGTGGTGTATCCAGTCCACGGCCCGCCCTGTCATTTTAAGGCAGGTGTTTTTTATTTTTAAACTACAGTCACCACTGCACCCTATAGTTTCTCCTTTTTTTTCTTGCTTGTTTTCGGTCGAATGACTGGGGGTGGCAGTTAGGGGAGTAGCTATATAGACAGCTCTGCTGTGGGTGTCCTCTTGCAGCTTCCTGTTGGGAAGGAGAATATCCCACAAATAATGGATGAACCCGTGGACTGGATACACCACAAGAAATAAATTTATCAGGTAAGCATAAATTTTGTTTTTGCGCACGCAGTACACTATGCAGTGGTCACTGAAATTGTTAGGGACAACACCTGCCTCCTGGATTCAGTCGGGAGAAGTGGAGAGAATCCAGTCGAGCAGGGTATGATTATGGCTTTTGATGTTTATGCGAGTTGGATGAAGACTTCTGCCCGCTTTGATGAAGACTTCTGCCCGCTTTGATGAAGACTTCTGCCCGCTTTGATGAAGACTTCTGCCCGCTTTGATGAGGATGGATATCCGGTCTTCGAAAACTGTAAGTGGATCGTTGGGGGTTAGTGTTAGTTTTGTTTTTTAAGGGTTTATTGGGTGGGTTTTATTTTTAGCTTAGGGTTTTGCCAGTAAAAGAGCTAAATGCATTTTTAAGGGCAATGCCCATCCAAATTGCCCTTTTCAGGGCAATGGTTAGCTTTAGGTTTATTTAGATAGGTTTTTATTTGGGGGGGTTTGGTTGGGTAGCTGGTGTTTTACTATGGGGGGTTGTTTGTATTTATTTGTTTTTTACAGGTAAAAAAGCTGATTTCTTTGGGGCAATGCCCCGCAAAAGGCCCTTTTAAGGGCCATTGGCAGTTTAGTGTAGACTAGGTTTTTTTTTTTATTTGGAGGGGCTTTTTTATTTTGATAGGGCTATTAGATTAGGAGTAATAGGTTTTTATTTTTCAAAATTTCGTTTTCATTCTCTTTGCCTATTCTAATTACTAGGAAGGGTAAAGTGAAAGAGGTGATAAAATGTTAGTTTTTATTTTCTTCAAGCAAGAATTTTTTATTTTAAATGGTACCGGTGTGTACTATTTACTCTCAGGCAGCAGATGGATGAAGACTTCTGCCTGGAGGCTGATGATCTTAGCATTTGTCACTAAGATCCAGAGCAGTTCCCACAGAATGGCTGAGGAGTACAAGAAACTTCATTGTGAGGAACGTTTTCATGCTATATAGCAGTGAGGTATGTTCAGTCAATTTTTCTGGAGAGACACTGATATTTCAGAATGGCTGACAGTATCCCCATGAGGGTAAGGGTAAGCAATAATCCTAAAAGAAGAGGGGTATTACTAAGCTTGCATATAAAGGGCTCATAGAAAATGGTTGACACTGAGTTTGTATGTTTGTGGGCAAACGTTTATTGACCTGGGAGTACTGATAACGTTTTTGGTAGTGAAGTTTTTGGCAGTGAAGTTTTTTTATACTTTATTAGAGGGTACACTTTGAGAACCCACATGGCTAGTTTCAGACCGCTCTGGTGCGGTTCATTTGGGCTGCAAAACATTGAATGAGATGGGCGGATGCCTATTTTCGCGCCTCAGTTGCGCACTTGTATTTGCAGAGCAAGCAGCAAGCTCCAACTCCGGTGGGCCCTTGTGGAAGTGTTGGGACAAATTGAAGCTTTAACCCCTTTTCTTCTGTTATGTGCGATCAGTCCACGGGTCATCATTACTTCTGGGATATAACTCCTCCCCAACAGGAAATGCAAGAGGATTCACCCAGCAGAGCTGATATAGCTCCTCCCCTCTACGTCAGTCCCAGTCATTCTCTTGCACCCAACGACTAGATAGGATGTGTGAGAGGACTATGGTGATTATACTTAGTTTTTATGACTTCAATCAAAAGTTTGTTATTTTACAATAGCACCGGAGCGTGTTATTACTTCTCTGGCAGAGTTTGAAGAAGAATCTACCAGAGTTTTCTACTATGATTTTAACCGGAGTAGTTAAGATCATATTGCTGTTCTCGGCCATCTGAGGGAGGTAAAGACTTCAGATCAGGGGACAGGGGGCAGATGAATCTGCATTGAGGTATGTAGCAGTTTTTATTTTCTGAATGGAATTGATGAAAAAATCCTGCTATACCGTTATAATGACATGTATGTATACACTTCAGTATTCTGGGAATGGTTTTTCACCGGAACTACTCTGTTAAAGGTTACTAATCCTTTTAATAAATATTGTCATGTTAAACGTTTTTGCTGGAATGTAGAATCGTTTACATTGCTGAGGTACTGAGTAAATAAATGTTTGGGCATTATTTTCCACTTGGCAATTGTCTGCTTTAAATTGTGACAGTTTCGTTTCTCCTCACTGCTGTGTGTGAGAGGGAGGGGCCGTTTTTGGCGCTCTTTTGTTACGCATCAAAAAATTCCAGTCAGCTACTATTATATTTCCTGCATGATCCGGTTCACTGACAGATCTCAGGGGTCTTCAAACTTCTTTGAAGGGAGGTACATTCTCTCAGCAGAGCTGTGAGAATTTTTATTGACTGTGAATAAAAACGTTACTCTGTAATTTTTTATGTCAAATTTAGTTATTT